>NC_080700.1:5959507-6263811 GCF_030445035.2 Dasypus novemcinctus | reverse complement strand
CCAGGGTTTGAACCTCGGACCTCCCAAGTGGTAGATGGATGCCCCAACCACTGGTCCAAGTCCACCACCCTTTACTTTGTTTTTCTATGCATGTATTCTCCATTCTCCAGATTCTCCCTATATCCTGGCTACCTGTACTTACCCTTCATCATCAGGTTCCAAACTCTGCATCAATATCACCATAAAACTGCATTACCTGCTGATAGGGGATTCCCAAGCAAGGGGATCCAATTGACCTAGCTGGATCAGGTGGCCACTTTGGTCAACTCAGCTCCAGCCTGGGGAATGAGAACACTCAGTGTTCTTTTGTGCAAAAACATTCTTCTAAGAAGGGAGTGTTGGCAGAGAAAATGTAACCAGTATTTCTGACATAAGGCTTTGAGCAAACATCCAGGTGTAGCTGAGAATACGAGATCTGCATTTTGAATAGAGGGGCAATAGATCTTGGTGTCACTAGCAGATATGTGGGGGTGGAAATTAGGATTAGATGAGACAACCTAGGGAAAGCAGAATTATGAGAGTATTTAGAAGTGATGGAAACTGGCCTTCAGGAAACAGAGAGGGAAACAGCCAATGAATTAGAGAAGGAATTGTCAGAGACATAAAAAAACAACAACAAAAAAAAAAAACAAAAAAAAAAAAAAGAAGAGAAAAGCCACAGATTTTAAGGAAGGAGGGAATTTTAAGAAATAGAGAAGAGATTCATCTTATTTTTTTAAAAAAAAACTTGATAGTTCCAAAAGCTTGCAAGTTAAGGGAAAAGTTAGATATAGTGTTTATGGATGTCAGCTAGGTACTTGATAATATATTTCATGACATTATTTTGGGACAAAATCAAAAAATGAGGGCTGGATGTAGTTCAGTTGGGAGGGTTATTAATTAGGTGAAAGAAGAATCCCAGAGGGACACAAGTTAATAGAATGATGTACACCACCAGAGAACCCACATTCTATGTTTGATTGTGACAGGAAAACTTTGCAAATACTGAAACTGAAGATGTACAACCCTTACCAGATTCAAATCCCTGATGATGGGGTAAGAACAGCAAATTTATACTTGCATCCATTTTTTCCAGGAGATTTCAATGCTGTCCAACACATTCCTTGTGCTGACTTCTGAGAACACTGACTTAAACATGTACTAGCCTCAGTGTCTGCATCTCTGAAATGAGATTTCCCACCTCAACATCTGTGTAAATGCTCACGTAAGAACATGTGACTCAGCAGAAAGTTTGCCCAACATCTACCTGCTGTCCTCAGCCCCTGCTCAGGGATTTGAAAACTTTTGTGATATGCCCCCATCAAGAATCCTCTCTGTGGTCATAGCGAAGGTATGTGGTGGCATTTAAAGGATGCTTACAATGTAAACCCATATTTGCATAAAAGTAGTCAGGTAAATTGGCCAAATAAAACTTTAGGTCTCAAACCCTGAAATGCTCAATGGGATGTTACATAGATCTATCATGGTCTCATTCTCAAATTTATCCATATCTGTTTGCTTAACCCTTAAGTTCACCCTAAAATGTCTTATTTTAGTCTAATGTGGGAGAAGAAGCCAGTGTGCTGTTGTAAGATCTAGACTGGTATTAAAAACAAGTGATAATGACCCTGCATCACAGTCTTGGGTCAAGTGGATTTCTCACCATAGGATATGCTTAATGGGGCATGAGTGTGAAGCCTAAGGCAGTGCCGTTAACATCTCATCTCCAGGAGGAGAAGCCGGCTCTCTGTGGGCACTTTGGGATAAAATCACAGTTAGGTCTGGCTTTCATATCAATAGCCATGGGAATCTCAAGTCATTGAAAATCTTGGACGGGTGCCTCATTCCACAAACACTTACTGAGAATCTGTCCTATAGTAAGCACTTTCCAAAAGGAGTTCATATCCCAGCGGGAGAGGCAGAAGAGACAGTTTTAAAGTGATATACAAGCATAGTGATGGCTAGACACAGCCCACTGTGGAGCACAGAGGATGGTCCCTCATTCTCCCCTCCATGAGGAGGGCTATAAGGGAAGGCTTTTGACAGTAGGTTACAGCAAGCTAATCCTGAAAGAATGGAGCTAGGAACATCTGCAGGTAGATAGAGCTAGGTGTCCCTGGGGATGAAGAGCCAAGAAAGGGTTTTCCACGTAGTTACTATGAGATCAAGCACATGTGCATATAGTGACTGCTGTGTGTGGAGACCTGCAAGCAGAAAGGGAGTCAAAGCTCACAGGAGGTGAGGCCAGAGACACAGGCAGTGACCTACGTGGACTTTCTTCTCTTAGAGATGGAGAGTCTGGCAGGGTTATAAGCCTCAGATTCCTCTCTGAGCCCCTTCAGGAGGGCAGCTTTAATGGAACTGAAGCCAGATGCAGGGCAGGAAGAGCAGTGACAAGGATCCCTGATGAGCAAGAGGTGAGCAGGGCCAGTCTAGAAACATGATACAGAGGTGCAGAGGAGAGGAACTGTTTGAAAAATATTTAGGTAAAATCATCTGAATTTGATAATATGTGGGGTGAAGGAGCAGGAGGAAACTGAGCCGGATCCCTAGGTTTCTGGTTTGGATAATGAGATGGCTGTATTAGTCTGCCAAAAGGGTGCAGATGCAAAGTACCAGAAATGCATTGGCTTTTATAGAGGGTATTTACTTGGGGTAAAATCTTACAGTTATGAGGCCCCAAAGAGTCCAACTCAAGGTTGTTTCTCACCAAAGTCAGTTACCAAATGTTGAAGCCAGATGGCAGGTGATCTTTGCCTGGTCTCTCCCTCCTCTTAAGGCTCTGTGGTCCCAGTTTCTTCTGACCTCAGTGTAGGTATGCATAGGGCTTATTTCTTTCTGGGCCTTCTTTTTTTCCTCTATTTATTTTTAAATGTTACATTAAAAAAATATGAGGTCCCCATATACCTCACATTCCCCTCACCCCACTCCTCCCATATCAACAACCTCTCCCATCACTGTGGGATGTTCATTGCATTTGGTGAATACACCCCAGAGCACTGCTGCACCACATGGATAATGGTTTGTTTACATTGTAGTTTATACTCTCCCCCAGTCCACCCAGTGGGCCATGGCGAGACATACAATGTCCAGCATCTGTCTCTGCAGTACCACCCAGGACAACTCCAAGTCCTGAAAATGCCCCCACATCACATCTCTTCTTCCCTCTTCCTACCCTCAGCAGCCACCTTAGCTATTCAGCTGCTCCGTTCTCTTCCATTGCAATCTATCAGGGAAATAACTGATCTCTCCCTAGGGCTTTAGCCATTTAAACCTTCTTTCTGTCACATAACAGGAATGAAAAGACCAAGTTGTCTCTCTCTTCCCATGTCTTTGAAGCTCTCTCTCTTCCTGTGTGTCTTTCTGAGTGAGTGTCCATTTACATGGACTCACAAAGTGGGTGGGGGCCTCACCAGAGTCAAATCAAAAGCCCTAAGTTGTTTTAATGAAGTAAACTTAAAACTTTTGAATTTAATAAAATCAAAGGGTGTCATACCCAAAGGAACAGACCACTTTACAGTTTCTCTTTTTGGGGGGATTCATAAATAATCTCAAACTGTCACAATGGTACTAACTTCAGAAGACATTATTGGAGAAAGAGCAGAAAGGGGATTTTTCACAGGTGAGATGTGATGTGTGTGTGTGCAAGTATATAATATGTCTGAAACTTGTGAGAAAGAGGTGTAGGATGGTGAATTCAACTTCAGAGATATTAGCATATAAAGCATAGTTGAAACATTGAGAGTTGTGATGAGTTTACAGAGGGGCCATGTATAGGGTGAGAAGAGGCAGGCAGAAGAAAAGGAGTCCTAAAAAGAGAGAGAAAAGGAATAGTCAGGGAAGTAGGTGAAGGATCAGAGAACTGTGGTGGTATTAAAACTACAAATGAGATGAAGGTGTCAAGAAGTGATTAACAAGTGTCAAATGGAGACGAGGGTAATGGCTGGACAGTGTCCACAGGAGTCAGTGCGTATTGAAGGCAGCAAGAGCTGTTTCAAGAAAGAAGTAGGGCAGGTGCCAGATTGCAGTGGGGTGTACACCGAATGAGAAGTGAGCAAGAGGAGAAGGAAAGTACAAATTACTCTACAGTGAGATTGGAAGGGAGCTAGACAGGGGCAGAGAGCCTAGAAGCTACATTCTGTAAGGGTAAGGCCACATTAGGGAAATAGGAATAGAACTACATTGGGAGGTGGGAATTGCAGGCGCCTTCAGGTAAATAAATGACTTAAGGCAGCCTCCAAGGAGAGTGCCAATAAATAACTCAGAACTGCCCACAAGAAAAGTGCCAATAAATAACATGGGGCTTTTAGAAAAAAAAAAAGATATGCTATCTTCAGCTAACTGCAGTGTTTCACTTCTGTGCCTGCTTGCTTGCATGTAAACCCCCTCCCCCTCCTAAAAGGCTATAAAAATGCCTCTTCCCTGAGACTTGGGGCTGCTCTCCTCTGCATAGGATAAGACAGTTGCCGCCCGGCTAATAAAGCTCTCAACTGGAACTATATTCAAATTCTAAGTCTGGTCAATATCGCTAATCTATAACATTTGGAGGCCCCAGTGAGATTGATCGATGAGATCCCCCACTCCAGCAGGGTTGACCTCCTCAGACTCAGGGAGGCGGGTACGTTCTGGGGACAGACCAGCGATCTAGGGGAAGGCCTCAGAGAGACGTTCCTCTGCCCTGGAAGCTGCCCGGCCCTGGAAATTGTCTTCACCTAAATTCTATCTGGAGAGCATCAGGAGTTCCTGGGCCCAGGATCATCAGCAAATGGGATGTCCCTCGGTAAGTCTATTTTCTGGAAAACCTCTGCAGAGTCTGTGGAATGTGGGGAAGTGGATCTGCTGGACACAGCAAATAGATCCCACCCACCGGTCAGAGTGAGACATCGCTCTTGACTTCAGTTTAGGTTGTCTGGTTTGTCTCTTCATCTGTCTTAATTGTCTGTCTTTTTGTATTTCTGTTCTGTGTAATTTGTGAAAAATTATGAGTCAATTGTAAACTGTATGTTTCTGCTAATGTGTTATAATTGTTTTGTGTTTGCCTGTTCAATGTCAGTGTATATTTTGATACCTCCAGATGGTGATATAAATTAATAGATAAAAAATTTTTTAAAAAAAGCTCTATTCAAATGGCCAAATATAAAATAAGCGCTTATATTAATACATAAGTTTGAATGTTAATGGGATTTCTACAATAACAAAAATTGTAAGTCTTAACAAAATTACTGTGTCTTTTCATTAAAAAATAGTTCTTGTCTAAATTGAAATGAATATTTTTCTTCACAGGGTAAAATGAAGGATGTAAAACTTAAATGAATATTAAAGAAGGTTAAAAGTTTGTGGGAACACTGACTGAAATTTAATGTTTTTTTTCTGGAAAGATGTGTTTTGTCCTAAAATAGGATGGCTGATATTCATGAACTCTTGGAACTCAGATGCATATGGCAAGTTGTAAAAGGTATTGTGGTAACTTTAAGTAAGGGAATGTGTTCTGTGAAGGTAAAATTTGTCTTAAAATAATATAATTATAGTCTATATGGTTATAAATAATTATAAGAAGTTTAATGAAGCTTTGTTTAAATTAAGGTATTTAAATGGCTAATTCCAAAAAGTCATTATGAAACAAAACCTGAACTGATAATACTAGTAATAAAAGGTAATTTTATAACAAGAAAATTTGTTGGCAAAGTTAAAACTGTTGTTCTTTCTCAAAGTCTCTCAAGTCATTAGTCTTTTTTAATAAAAGTTTCCTGAATAATCAATATATATATTTTTAAAGTCTGTTTTATCAAAATAGCTTCTTGTGCTTTTAACCTCATCATTTCCTCAGTGTTTGAAGAAGAAAGGGTCTTATCTCTTTTAAGAAAACATAATGTTCTAAAAATCAAATCCAGAAAAGTAGCTTTTTGTTTCAAACTAACTGCAAGAAATTTGTTCCTTTACCTTAAAGGAAAAATTAATGTAATAGTTAAGTTCATTTAATATGTTATAAGTCAAATGAAAGGTGTTTAAAAGTGTTATGAAATTAACAGGTTTTAAAAATTAATAAAAACTGTAACTAAGAATTAAATGACCACTGGAATTTTATTATCTCCAAGGACTGGGAGGAATAAAGGAAGTCTCCTGCTTTAACTGTCAGTATTCCTAAGAGTAGCAAGTCATGAGAGAAACCAGTGTCTCCCTGAAGCTTCAAATAGCCTTGGTAAATATACATAAAATTAGTCTTATTACTTATCCAAAATTCTGCTGGGTTCAAAGTAAAATGTGAAATTCTGAAACAAAAAATAGTGCTAAAGCATTAGAAACATTTTAGTTACAAATCATTAGTAAAAAAACAAAATTCTTGTGCAAAACTGCACAATCATAGTGCAAATTAGAAACGTTTCAAGAATCTTTAAAATGTTTTGCAGTCACACTTTTTTGTAAAAAATGAAAGTTTTAAATAACTAAAGTTATGTTTTTATAACAAACTATTTATATCTGCCTATCTGCTCAAATTGTTGAAATTAATAGGCAGTTATATAAGTAATAAATACTTCTGAAACCCAAATTAATCTAAACAGTATATAAAATAATGCAAAGTATAAGTAACATCAATGAATTGTGTTTCTGTATCTAACTCTATTTGTGTCTGCCCATTTGCTCAGTGTATGTCTTCATACATCAAGATGATGGTATCAAGTTAACGAGTAAGAATTCTTAAAAGCTCTATTCAAATTATTAAAAATTAAATATGCAGTTATATATGTGAATAAATATTCTTGGAGCCCAAATTAAACTGAGCAAGATGAACAGAGTCTTATAAAAATCTAATTATAAAAACTATTAAAAAAGAGCCTCCTCTCTGCAAGAGTTTTAAGGGCAGGACTGAGTGTGATATATTAAAACTATCTATTAAGCTAAAAAATTAAAAATCAGTTTGCCCTGTAATTTCCCAGTTTAAACCTTTTAACAGCCTTAAATAAAAGTAATTAATAGTTCTGTTAACAAATTTCATTAAGTAAATGTTAAAGATTTGGACCTGAAGTGTATCAGGAATGTAAGAAAGAGAAAAGGGGGTGGAGAAAACAAAACAAAACAAAAAACTAATGAGCTGGGATCAAGGAGTCTGTGAGTAATGACTCCTCTAACAACTTTATTTTCCACATGTGGCATTATATATACTCAAACTATAAAGATAAGAAGCAGTGTAACTACACATTAACAAGACTCATAAATTAAAAAACTTACCTCAAAGTACAAACATTCAGTATTCCTTTCAAACTACAAAATGTATTTACTCATATTTCTCCCTGCCCGGACAGCTCTATCCTGTTAACTTGGAAAGCTTAATTGCTACATTCCTATGTTAAAAGCGTAGCCATGAAAACAGCACGTCTCCCTTTGTGAGACCACCATGCCTCAGTTTCCAACAAGTAAAAGAGTCCATAAAAACTATGGAAAAATCTTTCCAGGATCATAATTAAACAAATTAAGCCATTATATAATGTGTTTTAAAACCTGGTAGTCTGTATGCTCTTAAAAATTATTCATTTTCATAACTTAAAAAAGTTTTAGCTTCCTGTAAAAAAAAAAAAATTCCTTGCATAAACTGTAGTAGTTTCAATTTTGTTTAGCCTGAGTGTAATCTCCCTTTATGAAGTGCCCATTAAATAAATTGACATTGTATGTACAAGGTCTTTTGAGTAATAAAAATTATAAGTTTATGTTAATAAAATTAAGCTAAAGAAAAAAGACTGCGGATGTGCTCTCTTAAATAAAGTAAATTTCTTTGGTTAGTAATTGTAATTTAATAAGTTTATTGAAATATAAGGTAACTGATCAGTGTGGTTATGGCCAATTATAAAAAGTTTGTAGAACATCTTCCAAACTGAAAATGTTTAAATAATTATAGTTCTAAAAGTCATTGTTAACTAAAAACTTAGATTGCTATTGGTTGCAAAGAATAACTTCGTAATGATAAAACCTGTCTGAAAGCCACTGCAAGATGCATATTTAAATAAATAGTAATAAAAAATTATCTTGATTCTATTGAGACTCTTCTGTTTTCATTTTAACAATGAAAAATAGTTTTTCCCTCTATTACTACAATGAAATACCTACTATTATCTTAATAGCAAAATTGTATAAGTAAACAGTCAATTGATATAATGTGTTGCATTAAATTGTTTAAAATATATAAAAACAAGGAATAAACTTTAACATTGTCAAACTCTTTTGTGCATTCAAACCAGGCCTTGAATACATTACAGGTTGCCTCCATGTGAGTTATTGGCTAGGCTGGTCACTGACCCCTCCATTAAAAAAATTTTTGCTTTACCAGCCTCTGCTTTTGCTCCTGAAATCAATGAAAACTATGATTCAGTTTCAAGCTCCTGCAGCAGCCAATAATGACTTGGTACAGCCAAGTGTACAATGAATATTGCCTCCAGACTGGCACTGTTCCATAGTGCCAGAGAGCACTATGCACCAGGTTAGAAGAATACTGGAAAATCTCTCTAAATTCAAGGATGCTGCGACTTGCTCACTGCATGAAGAACATGCTAAGTGGAGCCATGATACCAGGATACTGTAAGTAAAACTTAAACACAATTGGCATTATGGCCTGCTCTCATGGAGGGATAACATGTAAAGTATTACAAACCTGAAACTTAAAACTATTAATTGCAATTCTAAATCCTTTGCATTAAGTAATATATTAATTAATATTAAGTGCTGTACTCTTATCCTGTACTAAATATATGCCTAATAATTATAATGCTATCTTTTCTATTTTGGATCAAGTGCAGAAGTATATTAGACATGTTAAATTCCTAGTAAATTCATTTTCTAAACAGTTAATAAACATGTCTATAAAATAAGGTGGCAGTCTCAGCCAGGCTCAGTCAACTTACTATATTCTACTGTATTCTACTGTATAGCAAAAATGAGGCTTGCTAATAATGAATCACCTATTAAACAAGTCAAAATTGCTAGAAATTGTACAATTAAAACCAAAATGTAAAAACCTTTATTCTGTAGTTCTGATCACTCCCACAGCTAAAAACTAAGAAAATTTCCAACTTGGTGTACTAATCCTGAATGAAACCAATTGCCCAAAGGGTGCCAGTTCACCAGGAACATCTGACAGAGCACATGATTGCCAATCATTAAACAGCTTGAAATGTGTCTTCAAACAAAGTATCTATTACAATTTCCCTCTGAAAATAAATAACTTAGAAAATATAAATATACTATTCCCACCAGCTTTTAAAAAGAGGTGCCGTCTTTATAAGCACCTAACCTTGTCTACCTCTGTAATCCAATGCCCTCTTTTAAAAAAAGGTATTCCAAATTTTTAATTAAGTTTGTTTCTTTCAGAGAAAACATCTTATTAACCATATGGAAACTTCATCCAACTTCATACAGAATGCCAGATCCATCTTCTTCCAGTTAAAATAAAATAAAAGTTTTACACCTTGTTAAGCAATGACTACAGCCCATGGCCAGCAGGAAGCAGTTACAGAAAAGAAAGCATCTCCCTTCAGCACCCCTGTAAGATTAAAGGTGTAAACTCTTTAAAGGTAAAACAAAATAATAGATGGATCTGGACCCTGACTGGAAATCCACGTGAGCGCCGGTGGCCCCAAGATAACTGCAGGGGGCCCTGCCCCAAGATTCTGCTGTCCAGAATAAAAACTTCTAAACTTCTGCTGATTCCTGTAAACACAGTGCAACTAAAAACCAGACAAATTCAAACAAATCCTGGGTATTGGTTGCCCCTCCTCCAGGAACTTGGTTTGCCTGCATCTCAGGTCTAACCCCTTGTATTCTCCGCAACTCCAACAATCTCTGTGCCCTAATGAATATAATCCCCCAGGTTTATAACTATCTGGGGCTTAAGGGCAGGGAGCTCTTCAACTTGTTAAAAGTACCAGAACCAGGTCACCAAATATATAAAAAGGTCCCTGTTTATCCTCCTTGTACTGCTTACCTGTGGCCCATATATAATCAGTAATTTAAAAAATTAGTAAAAAAATTCCAAACTGTTAAACTTATAATTTTAAATGCCCCCTACCAGTTAGTGCCTACCCATGAAGAAATTCAAAGATTTGAATTACAGTAAAGGAAAGGGAGAAATGTAAGGGTAAGGCCACATTGGGAAAATAGGAATAGAACTACATTGGGAGGTGGGAATTGCAAGTGCCTTTAGATAGATAAATGACTTAAGGCAGTCTCCAAGGAGAGTGCTCGTAAATAACTTAAGGTGGCCTCCAAGGAGAGTGACAATAAATAACTCAGGACTGCCCATAAGAAAAGTGCCAATAAATAACATGGGGCTTTTAGAAGAAAAAAATAGATACACTACCTTCAGCTAACCGCAGGGTTCTGCTTCCATGCCTGCTTGCTTGCTTATAACCCTCCCCCCCCAAAAGGCTATAAAAACACCTCTTCCCTGAGACTCAGGGCTGCTCTCTCCTATGCGTAGGATGAGACATTTGCTGCATGGCTAATAAAGCTCTCAATTGGAACTATATTCAAAGTCTGAGTCTGGTCAATATCGCTAATCTATAACAAGGGCAGGAGTAGGAGGGGGTGGGATGGGGGAAGTTTTGGTTCTCCCATTTCTCTGTTGTCTCCACCATCACCACTACTCACAACCACTAACCATTTTCAAACTACTGATGCCCCAATCTCAGTGCCCAGTATTCATTAGAGGAATCCTGGGACTTGATGCTCCTGGCTACTGTCTTGGGATCTGTGTTAAAGAAGTGAACACATATAGAAGGGATCAGAATATTTAAATATCTTATTTATTTCTTCATGAGAAGGCACATAAGAAAGGATAATAGTAAAATTTCAAGAAGCCCAAGTGGAAATGTTTTTTTGTATTTGATCTTTTTTCTCATCTAAAAATTATGATCAGCATAAAACACTCTCAAAATAAGCATAAAGAAAACCTCTTTTACTAAGGAAATCTAGATTCATTTTTAAAAATTTTGTCAAAAAGCAAAAAGACATAATAAACCAGGAAAAAAATAAGTTGAATGTGATGTTATGGTTCTATTTCCTTTCATGTTTTTTAGGAACAGAAACAGAACGCATTCAAATACTTTCAGCATAAAAGGATTTATTCAGTGATTAAAAAAAAAAACAGTATCTCAGAGAGAGCTAAAGACAGGTGTTTTTTATTGTGGTAGCATGTATATCACATAAAATTTGCCATTTCAGTCATTTTTAGAATACAATTCAGTAGAATTAATTACATTTACAATGTTGTGCTACCATCATGACTACCCATTATCAGAACTTTCTCATTACCCAAAACAGAAACTCTGTGCCAATTACAGAATAGATCTGCGTTCCTCCTGTCCTCAGTTCTTGTTAACTTCCAATCTACTTATAATATATATGAATTTGCTTATTCTAGATATTTTGTATCAGTGCAGACATACAGTATTTGTCCTTTTGAAAAGATACAGATTATAGGAAAGCAGAATTGGCTCAACTGATAGAGCACATGGGAGGTCCAGAGTTCAAACCCAGAGTCTCCTGACCTATGTGGTGAGCTGGCCCACACACAGTGCTGATGTGCACAAGGAGTGCCATACCATGCAGGGGTGTCCCCTACATAGAGAAAACCCTGTGTGCAAGGAGTGCACCCTGTAAGGAGAGGCACCTCATGTGAAAAAAAGCACAGCCTGCCCAGGAGTGATGCCACACACATGGAGAGCTGATACAGCAAAATGATGCAACAACAAAGAGACAGATTCCTTGTGCCACTGATAAGAATGCAAGTGAACACAAAAGAAGATACAGTGAATGGACACTGGGGAGCAGACAATTGGGGGAAATGGAGAGAAAAAAATAAAAAAGAAATCTTTAAAAAAAATACAGATTATAGACTGAATTTTAGGAATGTCTCTCAGACTGCAAAACTGGCTCAGCAAGGGTGACTCTTCAAACCACACTGCACTTGTGATACTGGTGAAACTAACAACTGTTAGAGTACTGGGTCATTCCAAGTGTCTGTGAAGGATGCATGCCTAGAGTAGATCCTACGCACTTTTGCTGAAGGGTAAATGCCACATTCATCCTAAGATACAAGCTGACAAATTCAGTAAGATATGGTGCAATTCTGCTCTAGGGTATATGTCCTAAAGGAATTCTCTCAGGTGACTGCAAGGGATTATTAGGTGTGAGGATGGTGAGTGAGGGGTAATCTGGGTGGCCACCAGGGGACAATGGATAGGTGAGGTGTGAAGAGATTCATCAGAGGAGACTATGCCAAAGATGGAAGCAGCAGATGAAATATATACATATATTTGCAAATATATATAAATACATATTATATATAATTCATATAATTATGTACATATAAATGCACATAATTATATGAAACAGGGTAGAGGTCTTGAAAGAAACACTGTTGAAAAAGTGATACTAACTCAACCCATTTGATCATCAGTTATGAAACCATTCAGCTGATCTAGTAGGGAGAAAAATAGAAGAAAATTCAGTTCTAACTAAATCATGGGCTTCTCCATTTCCCTCCCCAACCTAATTATTTCTTTACTCATTTTCCTACCTGATATACTTAATGAGATCCAGCATGAATGAGATCTGTGCTTTTGCAAGGCATCTAATCTCACTTAGTCTATCTCCAAAATTAATAAAGTACCTGTCTGATGCCTAAGAGAATTAGGCACATAAAGTTTAATACCCAGTGCCTGACACATGAAGAGACTGTCTATAGTGCCCAGAAAGTGCCAGCAATAGACCTTATCCCATCCCACCACAGAGCTCCTTCCTTTGCCTGGCCACTGCCTGATTCAATCATCACAATTCTGACTACCAATAGAGCCATCCAGAATGATACAATTTTCACCTTAGTCATATCAGGCTCTGAAGCAATTTGCAAGCCAACTCAGGGTCAATCCCCATGTATTATTATTATTTTTTTTAAGATTTATTTATTTATTTAATTTCCCCCCCCCCTCCCCTAGTTGTCTGTTCTTGGTGTCTATTTGCTGCGTCTGCCATGTATTCTTTAGAAGTTGGCTTCTGTCTACATAGACTAGATAGGACACTATAAAAACCCAGAGTCAGTACCCAATTGGATCATTTGCTCCTTTTCCTAGGCCAGCCACATGTCTTGGCCTGGTCCAGAGGCTGAAACTGGATCTCTGACCTTCCACCTTGGAAGAGGTGCCTTATGAGTAGGCAAGTCCAGAGCCCCATGTGCCACCCTGTCTGAGCTGAGAACTGGCCTGGGCTTGGGCAATGGGACAACTTTGAAGTACTTTGCCATCACTGCAGGGAAGGTCCTGAATTTTTCTCATTTATGAAATACTATGTGTGGGGGTGGCAGTGATGTGCTTTCCCTGCACATGGGATGTTTTGAAGTTCAGTGGGGCCCAAAATACTGTTAAGACCTGCCTGTCCAGAGACAATGCCTGTCACCATGAAGGAGCTACAGTTACCTCTGGAAGAAGTGAAAGTGGCAGATAGCACTGCCCAATGGGGCTGGAAACAGCAGAAGATGCTGACATCTTCTGAGGTCAGCAGGCACAGGTCCAGAACATTCCCTTCAGCCCAGGTCACCCCCAAAAGCTGCTGAAAACCAAGGCTTAAATCAAGGAGGAATCCAGAAAGGAGAGGAACCCCAGCCTTGCTCATGGCCTACAGCATCACCCCTTTGACTGATGCCCAAAAAGGAGACTGAAACACCACTGTGGGGGCCCCTGAGCTGTCCCTGTGGACTGTACTGCAGGAACTGTGCCCTGCACACCTAGGCAACTTGAGCTCTGTACAGTGGAGAATATTTCATATTTTGTTGTGGAATCAGGATTGGGAGGCGTATATGGGTGGGCCTGGAGCTGGAAGGGGAGCAGGGATCCAGGTCAGAGCTGGAGTCAGGACTTGAGGGGCATTTGATAAGGTATGGAATTTACTGGAATGAGGAGCAGCTGGGTCAGTTTCAGTTTGCCTTGAAAATGAGTGCAGCTCCATAGGTGAGGAAGCCCATTAGGGGCAGACACCACCAAATGTCCCATGAATGGTCTAAAGGTTACATTAAACAATGGGTGGGGTGGAAGAAGAACTCTAGTCCTTTGTGGCCTCTGAGTGGACAACTGTGGAGTTCCACGGCATCAGTTCCTTGTCAGACAAATCAAGGCAGCTACAGATTTCTTCTCTGCTATAGCCTGCCTAGTGCATAATCAGCTTGAATTGTCCTTCAAGATCCAGCAAACCTGAAGGCTCATGGGTACTGTCACTTGGCCCAGTAAGGTTATGTATTGCCAGCTTCTGGCCAAGTCAGGGCCTGCAACATCTGAGACTCAGTACTTCCTGCAGCTGTCCCAGGGTAAGATGTATACATCCCCATTGTTTCAGCTCCAGCTGGCCTAAAGACATATAAAAAGCAAACAGTATCCACCACATTCTGGATTTTTAAACATTTTCTTCCATATTAGAAATCAAAACCAAAAACTAGGTGTTGACATTGGTCTACTGTCAGAACATTTTCCCTTTCACACAATGACAGGTCTTAATTTCAAAATGGAGTTGATTAGGGATTGGAATGTAGGGCATAGATTGTCTTCCTACCACTTTTTACTAGATTGATGAAATGTCAATTATCCCTATCAGAGAATGGAAATGGATGGTGAAAGAGGAATTGAAGCATTTTTGTCAGCTTGCATCTAGGGTGGACTGACCGTCAGATAAGATTTACTTCCTGTTCAGAAGTCTCATAGTCTGCTTTTCTTTCTTTCCCTCTCTTCATTAGCTTTTTCTAATAACAACGTCATGCAGTAGTTTAGCTTATACATGGTCAGGGTTATCTTTCCAACATGGCAGGAGAGGGATCAGGAAAAGCTTGGCTATAATTTCAGTCACCACAGGGAACTGAGCTTTCATCTCCCATGTGGGCCATTGTGGCAGAGCAGATTGAGGTTCCAGTGGAACTGGGCTGTTGAAAGCAATGGAAGAATTGCAGGCACAGTTAAAATGTGGGGTCCCTGCAAATAAGAAATCAGAAGAACAAGAAGTTGCACGGAAAATATAAGGTAAAAAATGAGACCAGGGAAGAAATGATTGAGGGACAGAAATATTTGGGAATATAACAGAATGATTCTGTGAAAACTATGAAATGGAAAGAAGAAAAGAAAAATGCTTTGGATGTAAATGGTAATGGAGCAAGAGTACTTTAATAACAGGAAATGAATATTATATGTCTTTAAAAATTATAATAACTGAATATTAGATTTTGTCAAGGTCCTAATTTTTCTTTTGAATGACAACCTTGTCAGTGCTTAATCCAGTCCCATAAACAACAAAAAAAGTAAAATAGAAATGCATGAATTAATTAGGAAATTCTGTCCTTATCTAAGGATTATGATTAACCAATTAGTCAATGTTATGCTTCTAATAGCCAATTTTAAAAAATTAATTGATTGAAATATATCATCCACAAACAAACATAAACAATACGTGTATAGTAATAGTTGTGAACTTACAAAACAAACATACATAGCATCATACAGGACTCTCACATCTCAACCTACCACCAACACCTTGCATTGTGAAACCTTTTTAACTGAAGATTAAAGAGCATCATCTAAATATTACTATTAACCAAAGTATTTTCCCCAACCCTCATTATTATCTTTATATAATTTATATATGAACATATATAAACAATTAAGTGTATAGTAAAAGTTATGAACTTACAAAGTAAACATGCATAACATCATACAGGGGTCCCATACATCCACCTCCACCAACACCTTGCATTGTTATGAAAGGCTTGTTACAAATTATGAAATTGTCAATATCTTACTATAATTATAGTCCTTCTCTTACACTTGGTCTGTTTTTCAGCCAACCCACCCTATTATTATTTAAAAAATATATTTATTATGACAGAAGTTGTAAACTTATAAAACAATCATGCACATGTGCAGAATTCCCAAACAATACCCTTTTATCAACACACCACAACGTGATGGAACATTTGTTATAGATAATACCATCTGATTTTTACCATGTCCATAGTACACATTTGGCTCACATCTTCCATACTGAGTCATTATCCACACTGTATATCTTTGGCATGATTCAAAAACACTATATTATTACTGCCAACCACAGTCCATAGGTCACTCCAGTTATGTGTTCCCAACACCCTAAAGGAGTGATGCACATCTGCTCCAACCTTCAGAGGACACTCTTACATCTGTACCATCAACCACAACTCTCATCCATCTCTTGGTTTCCTGGGCTATTCTGCTCCTAGAATATTCTCCAGCATTCTGTTAATTGGCATTTACATACCCAGATTACCATTTTCAGCCACATCCTCATTCATAAACTAGTTGTTACTATTTGTTGCTATCCACTCTATACATTTCCACATCTTTACAGTAAAGATAATTAAAACTTCTACATATATTAAGCTTCAGCAGTCCATCTCAGTCCTCCTCTTATATCCTTTAAGAATCCAGCACCTACAACCAGGGCTTGGAGATATTTTCCAACAATTTCTTCTAGAAGTTTAATGCTTCTTGCTTTTATTTTTAGTTTTTTTTTTTTTTTTATCCATTTTGAGTTAATTCCTGGTTAAGGTATGAGAAAGAGATCCTCTTTCCTTCTTTCGGCTATGGCTATCCAGTTCTTTCACCACTATTTTGTTGAATGAACTGTTCTGCCAGAGTTGTGTGGGACTGACAGGCTAGTCAAAAATGACTTGACCATACATGGGAGGGTCTGTTTCTGAAGCATCAATTTGGTTCCATTGGTTTATGTGTCTGTCTTTTTGCCAGTACCGTGCTGTTTCTAACACTGTACCTAGGTAATATGATTTAAAGTCTGGAGATGAGGGTTCGCTTTTCCTTTTTATGATGTTTCTGGCTATTCAAGACCCCTCACCCTTCCAAATAAATTTGATAATAACGTTTTCAATAATTTTTAAAATGCTGGTGGAATTTTTATCACGATTGCATTGAATCTGAATATCAACCTGAGTAGAATTGACATCTTAGTAATATTTAGTCTTCCAATCCATGAGCAGGGAATGTTCTTCCAGTTATTTAAGTTTTTAAAAATTGGTTTTAATAGTGAACTGCAGTTTTCTTAATATAAATGCTTTATATCATTGGTTAAGTTTATTCCTATTTGAGTTTTATCTGTCATATTTTATTTTTACCACTTTTTTGACACTTTTAGTTACTTTTATTAACATAATCTTCATTTCTACACTCTTCCAGGCCCCTCTCTCCTGTCTTTTCTTTTCAGGCTCTAGCACATCCTTTAGTATTCCCTGAAATTCTGGTCTCTTGCTTACAAATTCTCTCAGTTTCTGTTGATCTATGAATATTGTAATCATGCCCTCATTTTTGAAAGACAGTTTTCCTGGATATAAGATTTTTGACTGGAAGTTTTTCTCTTGTACTGTCTTAAATATATCAGACCACTGTCTTCTTGCCTCTGTGGTTTCTGGTGAGAAATCAGCATTTACTCTTATTGGGTATCCCTTATATGTTTTGCATTGCTTTTCTCTTTCTGTTCTCAGAATTCTCTCTCTGTCTTTGGCATTTCACATTCTGATTAGTATGTGTCTCAGAGTTGGTCTATTTGCATTTTGGGAGTACATTGGGCTTCTTAGACACAGATGTGTCTAGGATCTATGTCCTTCAGTAGGGTTGGGAAATTTTCTACCATTATTTCTTCAAATATTCCTTCTGCCCCTTTTCCCATCTCTTCTCCATCTAGGACACTCATATCATGTATGTTTGCATGCCTTTTACTGTCATTTAGTTCCCTGAGACCTTGTTCAATTTTTTCCATTCTTTTCTTCATCTGTGCTTTTGTATGTTCACTTTCAGAGGCCATTTCTTCAAACTCACCAATCCTTTCTTCTGCCTCCTAAAATCTGTTATACAATTCCAATCTTTTAAAATTTCATTTACTGCACCTTTCATTTCCATAAGATCTGCTATTTTTCTATATATGCTTTCAAATTTTTCTTTGTCTTCATCCAGTGTGTTCTTAAGATCCTTACTATCTTTAGCTATCTCATTGAATTTATTAAGGAGATTTGTTTGAACATCTATGATTAGTTGTCTCAACTCCTTTATGTCACCTGGAAGCTTATCTTTTCCTTTAACTGGGCCATATCTTCCTGTTTCTTGGTATGGGTTGTAATTTTATGTTGGTGTCTTGGCATCTGGCTTACTAGAGTATTTATTCTGGGTGCAGTTTTTCTCTTTAGTTTAGTGCTTCCTGCCCTTTCTCCCTTGCAGGTTGTGCAATAGGAGCCAATGATGTAATTAGTTCTATAAGCTGTGGGATCTCAAGTTACCTTTATTGTCCCAGGGACTGTTGAAGCTTCTCCCAACTTTCTCCTTTGCCAGGGGTAAGACAAAGTCATATCTCTGTGGAATAATCCAAGTCATGCAAGTCTAGACTGTAGTTGCCCAGAGAGACTGATGAAGCTCCATGCCCCTTTCTCCCCTGCCTGGGATAGGGATGGAGCTGCAGATGTGAGCAGAATCTATGCAGTGTGATTCCACAATGAACACAGTTGCCCCAGTAGACTTCTGATTATTCAGTCTGCCAGAAAAAGGTACCTGAAGTTACCTTGATATGGTGGTGCAGGGATTTCCAGCCTCCTCCCTGCCAGAGGTGGAGCTGAAGCCTAGTCTAGGGCTACAGGTCAATCTGGGTGAAAGAAACTTGTTCCTACCATAGCTGTGATTTTCGGCCCTGGCTTTTTCTTAGGCTGGGGATGGAGTGAAAATGGCATCCACTGGCCTCTTTCTGACTTGGACGGATTCACACCCCAGCTCTTCCTAGGGTTATACCTTAGCCTGCCAAGTCTACCAATCAGTAGCCAAAATCTGTAGCCAACCATCTCCTCCTCCCCTGTTCTTGGGAAATGGAGCTTCCAATTCCAGCCACAGAACAGCTGCTGGGGCAACTTGTGCCACCAAATTAGGACAATCACCAACCTCTGCAGCTTGGCTGGTAATTTCCTGGAGAGGCTGGCACAGTTTCCCTCAGCTTCCTCCCTGTTGGAGGTGGGTCTTGGGCCTAGGCTAGATCTACAATCTGACCTGGATGGAAAGAAGCCAGCCCCCACTAACAGCACTGTGATTTCCAGTCTGCCCTGCTTCCCCTCATGCCAGGTTGAAGTTAAGATGGAAACTACTAGCCACTGTGCTTCCCAGAGCAGAGGCCAGATGTGCTTCCCAACTGGATGCTCAGCATTGCCCAACACAGGGCTGGAACCAGGAAACTAGGCTGAAAAACAAATGAAGTGGCCCCCCACCCTAAATCCCTTACCATCACCTCTGCCCTGGGCGGGGTAAGGGTGCCTCTTCTGGGCTGTGATCATCCTAGGTAATGACTGTGTCCAGGCCCGGATCTCCTCCTCCCCCAGTCCCAGCCCTTGTTCACCACCCTGTCCCTGGCACCCAGCACTGGAACCTCCAGTGTGCACTCACGGCTGGCTCCCATGTCTGTGGGTCACTTTTCCTTCTGATTACACCAACCTGGCCTCCCAGGGCCCCGCAGGTCCTGGGGACTTTCTGACACTCGGCTCCATCAACTGGTCGTGCCTCCTCTGTGACGTCTCCCTGCAGACTCGGGGTGGGAGGCGTAAGGGAGGGGTTCAGAGCCTAATCCAAGCTCTGGAACCTGGCACCCGGGAGACCTCAGGAAACGATGCTGAGATCCCACCACGGTCTTGGCCCTGCTGAGAGGGTCACGTGGTGACGGACCTTGGCCCAGTCGCTTTCCCTTCCAAGGACGAGTTTCCTGCCCGCCCGACATAGGAGAGAGACTGTACGCACCTCCCGGGGGCCAGCATGCCTCTAACTAACCTCCAGATCAAAGGACACACGTGGCCCGCCTGGGGCAGCCACGAGATCCCTGCTTATTACAGGACAGGGGGGCGGAGGCGGCGTGGGGGCTGAGACTGTCCCCTAGGGGCCGCCGTATCCCGTCAGGCCAGCGGCCGCCAGCCCCCTAGGGGGCCTCCACTTCCCCCAAAGACCCACCACTTCCAGCCGCTGCAGAGGACGCACTGAGGACAAAGGCGGCCCCGCCCCAAGTAAGACCGCTGGAATGGGCACTCTGAGGCCCAGAGTCCAAGCCCCGGGGGCGCGCTCCTCCAGGTGCACCCCCCAGCCCCCGCGCCGAGCGCTCCCTCGGTGCCCCTGTGCGCTCTTGTAAAGATCGCTTGGGCAACTCTGAGCCAGTTCCCCGTTAGGAATATGAAGTATTTGTCACAGCTTTTGTCTCAAACATGGACTCAAAAATAAATGATATTTTAAGAGAAAACAGGAATAATATTTATTTTCCCTTAGAAGGCTTTTCCAATTTGATTCCAAAAACTATGTATTTGTATTAACTACCCTTATTAAAAATAATTAAAAATGAAATGTAAAAAATTAATAAAGGATATATTTTCTTATTCTTAAGACGTTTTTCTACGTGTTGGCCTTTCCAAAGGCTTCTGTCCCCAGTTCTTCAAATTCAAATATGAATGTAAACTCAGAACTTATACATTTGAATATATAAATGTTAGGACTTCTTTGTTTTCCATCTCCTTAAAACACACATGCACACACATCATGTAAGGGTAAGGCCACATTGGGAAAATAGGAATAGAACCACATTAGGAAATAGGAATTGCAAGTGCCTTCAGATAAATAAATAACTTAGGGCTGCTCCCAAGAAGAGTGCCAATAAATAACTTAGGGCTGCTCCCAAGAAGAGTGCCAATAAATAACTTAGGGCTGCTCACAAGAAAATTGCCAATAAATAACATGGGGCTGCTCACAAGAAAATTGCCAATAAATAACATGGGGCTGCTCACAAGAAAGGGCTTTTAAAAAGAAAAAATAGATACACTATCTTCAGCTACCCACAGTGTTAGGCTTCTGTGCCTACTTGCTTGCTCGCTTACTAGTAAACCACCCCCTTCAAAAAGCTATATAAACACCTCTTCCCTGAGACTTGGGGCTGCTCTCTCCTCTGCGTAGGATGAAGCAGTTGCCCCACAGCTAATAAAGCTCTAGACTGGAACTTTATTCAAAGTCTGAATCTGGTCAATATCACTGATTTATAACATTTGGAGGCCCCAGCAAGACTGATCGACAACATCCCCCACTCCAGCAGGGTTGATCTCCTCAGACTCAGGGAGACGGGTACATTCTGGGGTGGAATGGCAGTCTAGGGGAAGGCCTCAGAGAAACGTTCCTCCACCCCAGACACTGCCCAGCCCTGGAACTTGTCTTCACCTAAATTCTATCTGGAGAGCATCAGGAGTTCCTGGGCACAGGATCAGTAAACGGGACATCCCTAGGTGAGTCTGTTTTCTGGAAAACCTCTGCAGAGTCTGTGGATTGTGGGGAAGTGGATCTGCTGGATGCAGCAAATAGATCCCACCCACCGGTCAGAGCAAGACGTCGCTCTTGACCCTGGTTCAGGTTGTCTGGTTTGTCTCTTCATCTGTCTTAATTGTTTGTCTTTTTGTATTTCTGTTCTGTGTAATTTGTGAAAAATTATGAGTCAATTGTAAACTGTATGTTTCTGCTAATGTGTTGTAATTGTTTTATGTTTGTCTGTTTGTTCAATGTCAGTGTGTATTTTGATACCTCTGGATGGTGATATAAATTAATAAAGATTTTTTAAAAGAGCTCTATACAAATGGACAAATATTAAATAAGTGCTTATATTAATACATAAGTTTGAATGTTAATGGGATTTCTACAATGACAAAAAATTGTAAGTCTTAACAAAATTACTGTCTTTTCATTAAAAATTAGTTCTTGCCTAAATTGAAATGATTTATTTTTCTTCACAGAATAAAATGAAAGATGTAAAACTTAAATGAATATTAAAGAAAGTTAAAAGTTTGTGGGAATGCTAACTGAAATTTAATGGGTTTTTCAAGAAGGTGTGTTTTGCCCTAAAATAGGATGGCTAATTTTCATAAACTCATGAAACTTAAATGCATGTGGTGAATTGTAGAAGATATTGTGGTAATTTTAAGTAAGAAAATGTGTTCTGTGAAAATAAAATTTGTCTTACAGTAGTATAATTATAGTCTATATGGTTATAAATAATTATAAGAAGTTTAACGAAGCATTGTTCAAATTAAAGTGTTTAAATGGCTAATTCCAAAAAGCCATTATTAAACAAAACCTAAATTAATAATAATAATAAAAGGTAATTTTATAATAGGAAACTTGTCAGCAGTCAGCCTCCCCTGCCAACTTGCTCCTAGAAGACGGTTCTTGGTATTGCATGCTACTAAGTTTAGAGTGAAGAAAAGTTTAATGTTGATGGTAATTATACATTGTAAGAGGTTTGCCTGGTAATTTACATATGTGGAATGTATAGAATGTGTTTTTATTGTTAGGGAAACAAGAGAAGATTTTGTTCTAAGATAAAATGATTTATTATTGGGAACAGTAGAGTGTAGGACAAAACCTGAATGAGTGCTGAAATTGTGGAAGGTTTGTGGAAGAGAAATTTTTATGATTAAAATTGAGTAAGATTTGATGGGTCTGTCTATAAAGGCTTAAAAAGGTTTAGTATCAAGTAGTATACTGATGCAAAATTAAAAATGTTGTTCTTTCTCAAAGTCTCTCAAGTCATTAGTCTCTTTTAGTAAAAGTTTCCTGAATAATCAATATACAAAGAAAGTCTGTCTTATCAAAATAGCTTCTTGTGCTTCAACCTCACATTTCCTCAGTGTTTGAAAAAGAAAGGGTCTTATCTCTTTTAAAAGAACAATGTTCTAGAAATCAAATCCTGAAGAGTAGCTTTTTATTTCAAGCTAACTGCAAGAGATTTGTTCTTTTACCTTAAAATAAATAGAAGCAATAGTTAAGTTCATTTAATATGTTATAAGTTGAATGAAAGGTGTTTAAAGGTGTTATACAATTAACAGGTTTAAAAAAATTAATAAAAACTGTAACTAAGAGTTAAAATCATTTATAAATGCATTTATATTACAAAACAGTGGAAAGATAATAGCTGAAATTGAAACTGGGTGAATTTAGCCTGAAACTCTTACTGTAAGCGTAAATTTTAAACTAATCTTACCTTCGGTTATGTTTACTTCAAGCCTAGCCTCACCCCTTCCCTTGCCTTTGCCTAGTTATTTCATAATAGCTTCTGCCCCTACAGTCCAGAGAAGAACTGGGACATCCCTGTCTCCTATCCTGGTATTAGTAACCCTGCTTTCTCATGAATCCAAGTGTAAACTAAATTACTGCCTGGTGGAATTCTTAGCCCTTAAAATTAAACTACCACTGGAGTTTTATTATCTCCAAGACCTGGGGGGAGGGGAGAATAAAGGAAGTCTCCTGCTTTAAGTGTCAGTGTTCCTAAGAGAGGCAATTCATGAGAGAAACCAGTCTTGTGTCCCTGAGGCTTCGAACAGTCTAAGGAAATATACATAAAATTAATCTTGTTGCTTATCTGAAATTCTGCTAAATTCAAAGTAAAATATAAAGTTCTGAAACAAAAGAAAATGGTGCTAAAGCATTGGGAACATTTTGGTTACAAGCCATTAGTAAAAAACAAAATTCTTGTGCAAAACTGCACAGTCATAGTGCAAATCAAAAAAAGTTTCAGGAGTCTGAAATGTTTTGCAGTCACACTTTTTTTGTGAAAAATAGAAGTTTTAAGTAACTAAAATTATGTTTTTGTGTCAAACTATTCATGTCTGCCTATTTGCTCAAATTGTTAAAAATTAAATATGCAGTTATATATGTGAATAAATATTCTTGAAGCCAAAATTAAACTAAGCAGGATGGAAAAATCATATAAAAATCTGATTATAGAAACTATTGGGAAAGGGCCTCCTCTTTGCAAGATCTTTGAGGACAGAACTAGGTGTAGCAGATTAAACCTATCTACTAGGCTGGGAAATTAAGAATCTGTTGCCCTGTAATTTCCCAGTTTAAACCTTTTAACAGTCATAAAATAAGGGTAATTACTGGCTCTGTTAACAAATTTCAGTAAGTAAAGAAAAGCCCATAGAAACTATGGAGAGATCTTTCCTGGATTATAATTAAACAAATTAAGTAATTGTGTAATGTGTTTTGAAACCTGGTAGTCAGTATGCTTCTAAAAATTATTCATTTTCATAACTTAAAGAAAAAGTTTTAGCTTCCTGTAAAGAAAAAGAAAAGAACTTTCCTTGCATAAACTATAGTAGTTTCAATTTTGTTTAGCTTGGGTGTAATCTCCCTCAGTTTATGAAGTGCCCATTAAATAAATTGGCATTGTATGTACAGGGTCTTTTGAGTAATAAAAATTATAAGTTTACATTGATAAAATTAAACTCAAGAAGAAAAATTGTAGATATTCTCTCTTAAATATATAAATTTCTTTGGTTAGTAATTGTAATTTAATAAGTTTATTTAAACATAAAGTAACTGGTCAGTGTGGTTGTAGTCAATTATAGTTTGTAAAACATCTTCCAAACTGAAAAATTTAAATAGTTCTAATTCTATAAGTCATTGTTAACTGAAACTTGGATTAGTATTAGTAGCAAAGAATAACTTCATGATAATAAAACCTGTCTGAAGGCCACCACAAGGTGCATATTTAAATAAATGGTAATAAAAAATTATCTTGATTCTAATGGCAGTCTTCTGTTTTCATTTTAACAATGAAAAATAGTTTTTTCCCTCTATTACTAAAGTAAAATACCTACTATTATCTTCATGGTAAAATTGTATAAGTAAACAGTCATTTAATATATGATGCACCACATTAAATTGTTCAAAATATATAAAAACAAGGAATAAGCTTTAACATTGTCAAACTCTCCTGTACATTCAAACCAGGCCTTGAGTACATTACAGGTTGCCTCTCCATGTGAGTTATTGGCTAGGCTTGTCACTGACCCCTCAATTAGAAATATTTGCTATATCAGCCTCTGGTTCTGCTCCTGAAGTTGATAAAAACTACGTTGCAGTTTCAAGCTCCTGCAGCAGCCAATAATTACTCAGTATAGCTAAGAGTACAATGGATAGCACCTCCAAACTGGCACTGTTCCATAGTGCCAGAGGGCACTATGCACCAGGCCGGTAGAATACTGGAAACTCTCTCTAAAATCAATGATACTGCAACTTGCTCACTGTGTGAAGAACATGCTAAGTGGAACCATGATACCAGGATACTGTAAATAAAACTTAAACACAATTGGCATTATAGCCTGCTCCCATGGAAAGATAACATGTAAAGTATTACAAACCTGAAACTTAAAACTATTAATTGCAACTTAGCATCCTTATGCATTAAATAATACATTAATTAATATTAAAGTGCTGTACTTTTATCCTGTACTAAATATATGCCTAATAATTATAACGTTATCTTTTCTATTCTGGATCAGGTACAAAAGTATATTAAACATGTTAAATTCCTCATAACTTTATTTTCTAAATAATTAATAAACATGTCTATAAAATAATGTAGCAGTCTCAGCCAGGCTCAGTTAACTTACTATTCTACTATACTCTACTGTTTAGCAAAAACAAAGCTTGCTTGCCAATAATGAGTCACCTATTGAACAGTCAAAATTACCAGAAATTGTACAATTAAAGCAAAAATGTAAAAACCTTTATTCTATTGTTCTGATCACCCCCACAGCCAAACCTAAGAAAATTTCCAACTTGGTGTACTAATCCTGAATGAAACCAATTGTCCAAAGGGTGCCAGTTCACCAAGAGCATCTAACAGAGCACATGAGTGCAAATCATTAAACAGCTTGAAATGTGTCTTCAAACACATTTGCAAATGTATCTATTGTAATTTCTCTCTGAAAATAAGTAATTTAAGAAAAAATATATATATATATACTGTTCCCACCAGCTTTGAAAAAGGGGTGCCATCTTTATAGGTGCCTAACCTTGTCTACCTCTGTAATCCAATGTCCTCTTTTAAAACCGGGTATTCCAAAATTTTAATTTAAGTTTCTTTCTTTCAGAATGAACATCTTATTAACCATATGAAAACTTCATCCAATTTCATGCAGAAGGCCAGATCCATCTTCCTCCAGTTAAAATAAAATGGAGTTTTACACCTTGTTAGGCAACGACTACAGCCCATGGCTAGCAGGAAGCAGTACAGAATAGAGATCATCTCCCTTCAGCACCCCTTTAAGATTAAAGGTATAAACTCTGTAAGGGTGAAACAGGATTGACAGATGGATCTGGAGCCTGGCTAGAGATCTACATGGGCGCCGGTGGCCCCAGGATGACTGCAGGGGGCCCCTGCCCCAGGATTCTGCTGTCCAGAGTGAAAACTTATAAACTTCTGGGAACAGGCTCCTGGATGCTACACTGAAAATTGATAAGTAAAATAATCAGTCAAAGCAACAAACAGCCATCCACCTCATAGCTCCAACAATAATTAAAGCTTAGCAAGTTAAGCTTTGGCATTAAAAAAAAAAAAAGTATACTATGAGTGGAAGGCTCTTTGCCTCTTCAGAAGTAACCTTAACCTAAGCTGTCTGTCCTAACTTGCAGGTGTGGAATAGTGAAAAGCTGCAGCCCTGTCCTTAGTGACCATGGCAACAACTGCAGTCCCAAGAAGCGGTTTAGCAGTGCAAACTCTTTGAGGTTTGAGTGTTCAAAAAAGAATTCACTCAACAACGGCAGTTGCCATGACCACCCCCCCCCCAAGCAACCCTAAAAAATCTGCAAGGGCAAGGATTATGCCTCATAATTCGAAATTATTCCCTGACTTCTTCCCCGTATGCTGCCTCCTGTGGACACTGGGTAACTGTACACCAAACAAATTCAGACAAATCCTGGGTGTTGGTTGCCCCCCACCCCAGGAATTTGGTTTGCCTATGTCGCAGGACTAACCCCTTGTACTCTTCCCAACTCCAACAACCTCTGTGTCCTACTAAATATAATCCCCCAGGTTTATTACTATCTGGGGCTTAAGGACAGAGAGCTCTTAGACTTGCTAAAAGTACCAGAATATATAAGAGGCTGAATATATAAGAGGGCCCCCTTTCTTGTTCTGCTGCTAGTGGGTCTAGGGGTAGCAGTCTCTGTTGCAGTAGGATCAGCAGCCCTAGTGAAAGGAAACAATAACTTAAACACCCTGTCCTCCTTAGTTACCCAGGACATTTAAAACTTAGAATATCAAATAGGCCATCTGGAACAAGCCTAAGACTCCCTCGCTGTAGTAGTTTTCCAGAATAGGCGAGGATTAAATTTACTGTTCCTCTGGCAAAGAAGCCTGTGTGTAACCCTAGGCAAAACCTGCTATTTTTATACTAGCCATTTGGGAGTTATTTAAAAAGCCTAGCCTTAGTTTGCAGGTGATTGAAAAAGCATAACAAAGCCTGAGAAATGTCTGCCAACTAGTATCACAGCCTTTTTAACTGGTCCCCTTGGCTCACAACCCTCATCACTGCTTTAGCAGGGCCCCTGTTTATCCCCTTGTACTGCTTACCTGTGGCCCATATATAATCAGTAATTTAAAGAAATTAGTACAAAAAAATTCCAAACTGTTAAACTTACAGTTTTAAATGCCCCCTACCAGTCAGTGCCTATCCATGAAGAAATTTAAAGATCTGAATTACCATAAAGGAAAGGGAGAAATGTAAGGGTAAGGCCACATTGGGAAAATAGGAATAGAACTACATTAGGAAATAGGAATTGCAAGTGCCTTCAGATAAATAAATAACTTAGGGCTGCTCTCAAGAAAAGTGCCAATAAATAACATGGGGCTGCTCACAAGAAAGGGCTTTTAAAAAAGAAAAAATAGATGTGCTATCTTCAGCTAACTGCAGTGTTCCACTTCTGTGCCTGCTTGCTTGCTCACTTACTAGTAAACTCCCCTCTGAAAAGCTATAAAAACACCTCTTCCCTTAGACTTGGAGCTACTCTCTCCTCTGCATAGGATGAGGCAGTTGCTGTGTGGCTAATAAAGCTCTTCATTGGAACTGTATTCAAAGTCTGAGTCTGGTCAATATTGCTGGTCTATAACAATCATATGATGAGAGGAGTACATAATATGCTCTTCCAGAACGGCATTAATAAAAACTGAGTTGCTGGTGGTTTTGGACAAGACTAGGGAGAATGAGGACTTACCTAATTTAGGCTCCTGTAATGGTCCATGGAGGAGGTTGGGGAGTGGAGAAGCACATGGAGGCCTCAGGTTCTTGCCTTTATTATGACACAGAGGGGAAGGGTAGGGTTTGCCTATGGATACTTGGAATTGGGTGTTTCAAACTTTGCAGAATGAAAAGCAAAAGTGGCCAGGTCAGTTTTGTTATCACCCAAGCCATATGGAGACACAGGATTTGCTATTGCAGTGTAAAAAGGCAAGGGACCTTTTGGAGAAGAAGACGCAGAGGTCATTTGCAGAAAAAATATTAGTCATTCAGAAAAGCTATGGATGTTTCTTACTTTTCAATTTGCATGTAGGTACAGACTCTGCTTAGTTGTGATAATGTCCAGCATGGGGCTAACTGGGGCTCAAAAGGAAACACTTCTAAGGGATACAACAGTAGTGAAGGCATTGATAAAAGAGATCACTGGAGTTTGTTTGCAAATATGTTTTCACCTTTCCTTCCTAACTGTGTTGGATTAAATGTTCCACACATCAGCTGAACTTTTTAGCTTATTTCATGACACACAATTTTTTCCTGGATTGAGTAGAAAACACAGATACTGGAGGCCAGCAGAAATTTTACTCAAGAATAATAGTTTAATTTAGGATTGTATAAATTGTGATTTCTTAATAAATCATCTCCTGCCTTCATCAGTAGTTCCTATCTAGGGGATTTGAATGGAATTAGTGCCATGGTTTGCACTCTTTAGGGTGAGAGCCATGTTGGGAAGAGGGACTACCCAGCAAGGGTTTGGCTGGGTAATGTGGCACACCACTGGGAAACACTACCCCTCTGTGGGTTATAGCCAGCTGGGGCACTACTCTCTCTACAAAACAAGCTTCCCCTATTTTGGATATATTTTCCTCTTACTTTATTCAAACATACAGCATTCTTTTTAAAGTAGCATGGTAATCAGATTTATGGGTGTATCATTCTTGCCAAAATTAAAAGATTCTAGTACAGCATAAATTCCTAGAAGCAGAGTTATCATTAATAAGACTACTTTATAATCCTTTAGAAGAAATGAACCTTTTGCAATTAATACTTAGAGAATAATAATGATTTAAATCAGAATCTGCATATTCACTATGTGCAATAACCAAAGTTAACCAAATTTCATGGACTCTCCAGATTATCTCTCCTTTAAAATCATAGTGGATTTCTCTGTTTATATTTGAAATGTTCACAAGGATCTTGTGAAACTGGAACTAATTTGACTTCAATTAAAGAGATGAGAAAATGAAATCTGGATATCTTGCTGAGTGGCACATAGGAAGAAAGTGACATAATGGCTCTTTAAAACAATCTGCTTCTGGAGCCTGAAACCTAAACTGTTTGCACTAATGCACTTCCACACACATTTTGAGGACCTTTGAATATAGCAGTTCAACAGGAAAAGACAAACCAAAACAGTGAAAGTATAAATTAAGAATAGGGCAACTACCCCTGTTGGGCCCTTGCCCACAATTCGAATATAACTTTATGCATCCCCTCAGCATTCTTCTGCTTAGAGCCCTAGGCTCACCAATGTGTTCCCACACTGGTAGTAGGATGCTTCCCCAAGATAGTTTTCCTTTCCCAGGCCCACTAGTACTTTTTCTTTTAACCTTATATTCCAATCTATTACCAATACAGCTTAACTGTTGATAATTTGGTCCAAGATTGTTGAATTTTTAGGTTAATATCATCAGACCTTTCCTTCTTAAGAAATTTTCTCCTATTATTAATATCCACATCAGTTTCCTCCCTAGCTTTAAAACTGTCTTAAAAAGGAATAAGAGCATAAAAATGTACCTGCTGGTGGCTTCTGCTCTGTATCTACTGGCCCGAGACAGAGTTGATGGAGTAGCATTTTTCCCACTGTGAAAAGCAGGCCTTTAATTCTATAAGATAAAGCCCCAGGGCCCCAGAAGATTCCAGTCCTAAACTAAGAAAGTGCTTGGTCATGGATACTCCTTCTCTTTCCCCAAGGTACACACTCAGCTCTCTTGGGATAGCTTTTGTTCTCTTAACATTGTGTATCTACATAATTAAATTTCATTTACCAATGCAAAATTCCATTTGGGGATTTCAACTTATTTATTTCTCACATATTGGTACAGGTTTCCCAACTTCTATATTTTGGCAATAATCATCCTCAACGTGTGTAATTTTGGTTTGTGTGTGTGAAACACATTGACAGGTGTTAAAGTTTTGGGTTCTAAGAATATGTGCATTGTAAATTAGTTCAAATATTCCTATTGTCCTTTCAACTACTGTGCAAATGCAACTTCTTCTGATGTGGGCTATGGGTGGGAGGCTCTTTGTCTCTTAATAGATAACTTAAGCTGTCTGCGACTTGTGGGTGTGGGACGATAAGAGGCTGCGGTCCTGCCCTTGGTAACCATGGCAGCGACTCCAGTCCCAGGAAATGGTTTAACAATGCAAAGTCTATAAACTTTAAATATTCAGGGAAAATGCAGACCAAATGGGCTAAAGGCTTATCTGGAATGTGTGAAGTCCATGCTGGGGGCTTACCTAGGATGTGGAAGATATATGTTAATTCAAGCCTATTGAGAACTGAGACAAAAAGACCATTTGGCCTTTCTTCTCTGTATGAAAGGGACTCAGGAGTCTTGTTCAGGGCTCAGAATTGAAACAGAAAGGTTCCGAGTCCAGTCGGCCATCAATAAACCATTTTTCCTTCTCAAAATCATTCCTGAGTCCTGGCCTCTCTATACGCAAATAACTGAACCTCTCTCAAATTCTACAACACTTCCAGAGTTACGCATAATATAAAAAGGGGGAGAAAATGGATTAAAAATCAGCTTTGTTTCACATTAATGCCTTTGCTCTGAATTATAACAGTATCTTCTGCCAAATTCTCCTTTGCCAAATACACTCCATTCCCTAATTTTCTACTGATCAACCTGTGTTTTTAGGGGAAAATGTTATAAGTAGTTGACAGGGACATTTTATGAGCTCTTATTTTCTTTTTTAATTGGACCTCAGAAGCACACCCTGTATTGCAGATTAATAATAATCCTGGGGAAGCAGACATGGCTCAACTGGTAGAGCACCCACCTACCATATGGAGGGTCCAGAGTTCGATACCCAGGGCCTCCTAACCCATGTGGTGAGTTGGCGCACCTGCAGTGCTGACGCACGCAAGGAGTGCCATGCCACACAGTGGTGCCCCCACATAGGGGTGCCCCATGTGCGAGGAGTGTGCCTCACAAGGGGAGCTGACCCACATGAAAAAAAGCACAGCCTGCCCAGGAGTGGTGCCACACACACAGAGAGCTGATGCAGTAAGATGATGCAACAAAAAGAGAGTTTCCCAGTGCCACCTGACAATGCAAGCGGATGCAGAAGGACACACAGCAAATGGACACAGAGCAGACAACAGGGGGGAAGGGGAGAGAAATAAATAAAAATAAATCTTTTAAAAATAATAATAATCCTGAATTCAGGATTGTGGTGCATTCAGCTCTGAGATATTCAAAGCTGATTTAGACATTTGACCATTATATGGCACTAACACAGAGAATTTATTGGCTCACACTTGAACAGGCTGCCAGGGAGGGGCAATTCTTCCCAACACTGGACCTTCTAGATGCTGCAAGGGACCATCAGAAGGGGAAGAGGGCAATGGGAATGGAGGCTTAGCACTCTAGGTGATGTCTGATAATCAGCATGGTGTCTCTGGGTCAGAGATTTCCTAGGCAAAGAATTTATAAGAGAATTTTACATTTTCAATGACTTGCTAGCAGATATTGGAAATAGCTTTGTAGGGTATGCAAAATAGATCAACTCTAAATGAATAAGAAACACTTAGTTGGGTTATTTTTAATCCAGTCGGATGTGCAATGATTTGAGTTTTGCAATGGGTGGGTTTGTGGGGCTAAATTGCCCCAGGCTTCTGTGAAGAGCTGAGCAACACACAGCACAAACACAAGGGCCATCTTTGGCTCATTTTGTACCAATTACACAATTCCATCATGACCTTCCCACTTAATTTCTCTGCTCACAACCTCTTCCTTTGGAAAAACATATGCAACACCTCTAAGCTTTCCACTGAAAACACAAACTATGTCCTTGACATTTTAAAAGTATCAACAATTCCAAATACAGAGGCATAGGATATCTAATCCCTGTGTTTAATTTATATCACTTCTGCCCCGTTCGCATCCTGATTTTTCTTTTCCATGCTTCATCCCACTCTTTTCTCCCTTTGAAACTTTCACAATCATAATCTCAAACCTTTAAGTCTTTGCATTGATTTCTTCTCTGACTGTAAGGAATGAAATTGGAGAATTGGAATGTAAATTTCAGTTCCCTGTGCTTATCTAAGCATGCCTAGAAATCAGTTAAGTAGTTCACTGCAATGTACTTCCAGGCAACCCATTTCAAGCAATCCAGATTCAGTCAGCCTGGGATGGGCCAAGGTAATTTGCATTTTTAACAGTCTTCTTTGAGAACCACTAATAGAAAATATATGTAGGACAGATGATTCTGTATTTTGTAATTATCATTCATACCTAGTCCATGAATTTTAACATTTTTTTTCCTTTGAATTAATGTCCTTGTAGAACAGCTATCATGAGAAGATGTTTTGTGTTGGATTATGACTCTATTTTTCCTTTCAAATAACCTAATTTGCTTTTGCCAGGATTTTTGTGGATAATTGTTTTTAAAGATTTATTTTTATTTTTATTTACCCCTCCCCCTTGTGACTTGCTTGCTGTCTGCTCTCTGTGCCCATTCACTGCACATTCTTCTGCTTGTCTCCCTTTGTTGCATCATCTTGCTGAATCAGCTCTCCATGGGCGTGGGGCATCAGCTTTCTGCAGGCATGGGCCATCTGCTCTCCATGGGTGTGGGCCAGCTTGCCTTCATGAAGAGGCCCTGGGATGCAAACCCAGGGCTTCCCATATGGTAGATGGGAGCACAATCATTTGAATCACAGCTGCTTCCCTTTTGTGGATAATTTTAAAAGAAACTCTAATTCAATATATTACCAGGGCTTCACTGAACTTCTTTTGATATAAATTGTAATTCTTTCAATCTAAGGAGCCAGTCATTGTTAAGTTGTGTATTATTTTATGTATCTCTAGAAAAGATAATTGTTGTTTAATAAACTATGACAATAAGAAATAATTTTAAGATACTATGTATACTTATTTCAAAGATACTAAAATGAGAATAAAATGAGAAAAAAATTCATCCCAGAATTTGTTAAAGTCAGGTATATCTTTGTCCATTCTTTTATTTCAGAACAAGCATCATTTTATTTACCTCCTGAAAACTTAAAGATGTAATTTTTTAGCCTATCAATGTGATTGTATTTTTCCTTTCCCAGGATGTTCAATACATTGAATTGATTTTCTAAGTTTGAAAATCATCTTTCCCATACCTCCAGTTTCTATCAGTTACCATTTTCCATAAAAAATTTAGTTTCATGCCTCATCTTTTAGTTCTCTCCATAGAGTTTGAGCGAATTATCTGGTTGTAAATTTGAGAGGGGAGCAGGACATGAAAAGTTCAGTGTCTTCCCTTCCACCCTCTTCTTGTAATCCAGCTGCCACTTAATGCACACTTTCTACCATGCTTGCCTCTTCATGGTCTGCATTTCATAGACACATCAACATCATTTGGGGAAGTCTGAGGTTATAAAACTCTGGCTGCAGCTGAATAGGTAAATGCAAATTTAAAATTAATTGTTAAGAAATCCATTGTTGTAGTAAATATAAGGCTATCTTTGAATCTACTTTTTAGTGTATGTGTGATTTTCCTGTTTCCTAACTTTCCAACCCTTAAGTTCAAAACAGCCAACATAAATACTGAGTTGGGTATTCCATTACTTATTTATTGTTTTATTTTATGAATATGTAGCTTTTTGTCCTCTAAATATTAGTATATGTTGCTAAGATGCGGCCATGATTTTGAACATTGTTGTAGTTTATTTTTCTTTGTGAAATATTACATATTGTGATGTACCATAGTTGATTTCATTCTCTCTCCTATTAAAGAACATTGGTTCTTCTTCCCAGCCAGGTTTTTGTTCTGGGAACAATAGAGATATGGACTATCTCTTGCTTGTTTCCTGGTATATACATGAAAGAATTTTTCTTGGGTGTACACTTTGGAATGGAATTGCTGGGCTTTGAGGTATTTGAAATGCAGCTTCAAAAGATAAATTTTTCAGGGTCTAACAAATTGCATTCCCATTGGCAATACATTAAAAGCTCTAAAGATCCACATGTAATCCAAAACTTGGTACTGGCAGGTATTTTTATTATTGTCTATTGAAAATGTGAAAGTAGTATCTACTGGAGTTAAAAGTCACAAGCATAGGTAAAGTGAAGATGCTACTATGAAAACTATGGAACTGACATTTGCTATGACTAACAATTCACAGACAAGGTAAGCCATCATTTGTTCCACCTAAAATGGACTGTGCTGTTGCAAAGAAATTATATGCACAGCTGTATCTGCCATTCTAGGTTAAGAAATGACAGCAAAAGTTAAACAGAACATGCTCTGCTTAAACCCAGCAAATAGACACAGAGAACAGACAACCACGGTGGGGGAGGATGGAGAGAAATAAACTAATTTTTTTTGAAAAAAGAATATACCTGGATAGAAGTTAAAAAAAAAAACAAAACTACCATCTGTGGACTTACCAAATATATACCAAATATATTTTCCACCTCTATGGTATTCCACCAGCATTGCTTCTGATCACTTCACAGCAAATGATGTGTCAAAAGGGGCACATGCTCATGGAATGCACTGGTCTTACCATGTTCCCCATTATCCTGAAGTAGCTGAATGGAAAGAACAGTGGAATAGCCTTTTGAAGACTCATTTATGGTGCCAATTAGGTGGCAGTGTCTTGCAGGGCTGGAGCAATATTCTCCAGGAGGCTGTGTATGCTGTACATCAGCATCCCCACTATGGTGCTGTTTCTCTCATAGCCAAGATTCATGGTTCCAGGAATTGAGAAATGGTAATGGGTGTGAAATCACACACTATTACCCCTAGTGATCCACTGGGAAAATTTTTGCTGCCTGTCCCTTCAAGCTTAAGCTCTGTTGGTCTACTTGTCTTAGTTCCAAAAGGAAGAGTGCTTCCATAATGGAGCACAATGATTCCACTGATCTGGAAGTTAAGACAGCCGCCTGACACCTTGGGCATCTGTGCCTATGAATCAACAGGTAAAGAAAGGAACTGATGTACTGGATAGGGAGATTGATCCTACAATGGAGGTAAAGAAAAGTTTGCCTGGAATGCAGGAGATCCCATAAGAAGTCTCTTAGTATTACCATGCCCTGTGAATAAAGTCAATGGAAAATTGCATGACACCAACCCAAGCAGGACTAACAATGGCCCAGAATTTTCAGGAATGAAAATTTAGGTCAGATCACCAGGCAAAGAACCACTGCCAGCTGAGGTGCTGTCTGAGGATAAAGAGACATGGAATGGATAGTGGAAGAAGGTAGTGATAAATATGAACTTCAACTATGTGGCCAGTAGAAGGGAATGAAAAATGTAATGGTCATGAATATTTCTTCCTTGCTTTGTTATGAGTATGTTTCTATATGTAAATAAAATGAGTATCTTTGTTTACTTCCCTACCCTTTCATCTAATCATATGATATAAATTGCATTAGTATCATGGCATAATAATTAAGGATGTCATGTTGAAACCTGAACTTTACCCAAGTGCTTGCACCCTATTTTGGAGGGATTCAGTGCATTTCCAGTGGTTTGCAGGACAGCTGAGTAATTGTTAGGCATATATATATATATATATATATATATAATTGCTTTTATTTGAAGACTAAGTATGGTCTAAGGTGATGTGTATGGCTGCCCAGGTAATAAGAGGTGGACTGTCAAGTAGTGGTGCCCAGTAGTTCGGTCAAGCAAGCACTGGGTTAATTGTAATATAAGGGCATTTCATGGACTCTAATCATCAGTAAGCTTATTGCATAGATGGCTAGTTACATCTACAATCAACTGTGAAGATTGCTGGAGCTGGTGCTTATTGTAGAGATCATGTAGCAGAATACAAAATACAGCTTTCAAGTACTGGGTGGGAACACAAGGAGGAAAGTTTAGGGAGGCTTCTGTGCCACGTTGCAGTTAGTACACTGACTCTCCTGAAGGTTGCTGGAAAGGTGAAGTGAAAGGAAAGAGGGGCATGATGCACTTCATCCTGTGCATTCTTGGAAATTGCTTCTGCAGGTGACACATGCCCAGCATGAAGATGGAGAAATAAAGTCATCATTATTCTGGCTATCTTTTGCTGTATGTGTGTGCAGGACCGTATGCAGGAACATTGGTGTCTTCAAGGGCACTACTTTCTAGGCATGCAAGTACTTGTCTGATGTACATGTGTGGGGGCATGAGAACCCACTCTTGTGCATCTGTGCACATGTATGCATTTTGGTCCTTTTTGCAGGGTTGGGAAAGCATGGGGAGGAATGTGGCTGGGACTGAGGTAATGGAAGATGGAGTCAAAGCCACAAACTGGTATCATGGAAGGGAGGAACCTGCCATGCAAACCCTCCTGGCTCTGGCATTTCTCCAGGTAGGACAAGCCACACTTGGTCCAACACACAAAGCTTAGTAGATGGGACAGTGTTATGTCCCTTAGGTCCCTGGACAGCAAGGCCCTTCCCAGATCGTTTCTAGCTGCATGCTTGACAGAGGGGACCCCAACATAGGAAAGACCAAGGAGGAGAAGATGCCCCAGATTGTCACCAGAGAGCCTTCCAAAGAGAGAGACTCTCATTCTGAAAGGATGAATGACATGTGACCCAAACTTCTCCCTGAGAGCCACAGATGTCCTATGGACAGAACTTGAGGACAGGGTCCTGGACTCAATTTTGACAGAGGGGTGGCCAGCAGGCTCCTGGAGAAGGGAGGGTGCAGAGCCTTGGAACTGTGAATGCAGGGGTGGGTGAAAGACACAACTGCCCAGGGAATCAGCTTCTAAACCACCTCTGGGAGAAGCAGGGTTGAGAGTTTCCCTCACCCTCCGATCTGTGTGTGCTTTCACCATGAAGAAACTGAATTACATAATTCAACACTCAGCCACCAATATGTATTATGCCCTACTATGTGCTAGACATTCTAGAAGCCTCCTTGAGATGAGCCAACAATCCAGTGGAGGTGATAAAAAGGCACAAGTGGGAGTATGGCAAATACATAAAGAGTCTGAGCACAAGATGAAAGTGAAGAAGAGACCCCCTGAGCCTCTGAGGGGAGAGCTCAGGAGGCACCATATTAGGATCCTTAAAAATAGGTGGGGTGCTCTTGAGAGCACATCCAAGGGTGGCAGGAATCCCAGTTAGAGGACAGGTTCAGGAGCCAGATTCCAGGCTCCCAGTCCTAGACCTGCCAACACCTGACTGCATGTCCTTTTGCAAAGTACTTACCCTCTATGTGTCTCAGCTTCATCAACTTCAAATACCATAGACCTCAGAGCATTTCCCTGAGAGTTAAATGAGCTAGCACAACTCAGCACTGGGAAGGGTATCCCTGCATGTCTTCATAACATCTGTCACCAGGCTGTATTGTAATGGGTGGGGTGGGGGCTGGGGAATTTGAAGGATAAATGGTGGATGGATGAGCATCCCCTCTACCATGCTGCTCAAGGGCTTTTAAACAGGGTCCAGATGTTGGATGGATAGCTCCCAGGTCTGCAGCTTCAGGGAGAACCTGGATGGGACTCATCCCGGAGACTCAATCCACCCCTTACACAGTCCCCACCTGAGGTGTCCAGAACAGACCTTGGGGTCACCAACTTGGACATGAGCAGGTGATATTTCTGGGTCACCTGCTAATCAGGGTCATTGCTTGGTCATCCACCACCCCTGATATCAGCTCAGGCACCAGTAAGATCTCAGAAGGAAGAAGCCAACATGAAGCCTCTTAGAATACAATATATGGGAAGCTGCTGTGGAATCTCCTTAGAGGAAGATTAATTAAATATGGAACACAGAACCAAATCATGTAGGCAAAGGTTGATAAATGTAAATGCATAAAAAATGGAAAGCATCTGTAAGAAGTGTGACTATAGCTCAGTTGTTCTCATGTATGAAGTCCCATGTTCAATCCCTGGTAACTCCTAAAAAAAAAGTATCTGAAAAATAAAATAGTGGGAAGCCAAGATAGTGACAGAGTAACGAGATGCTGGAGACAGCTTGTGCTCCAGGGCAGTTAGTAATCACCCAAAACTACATAAAGCACCTGTTTGGGGAACCCAGGAGACCAGAAGAGTATTCTGCAACATCCTTGAAAGCATGGAAGGATGAGATTGCACATTTGCAGAGAGGACTCATGAGTAGAGCCCTCCATGTCACAGAGGTCAGTGCCCATGGTGCAAGCCACCTAGGGAGCTATTCCACAGCTGGAGTTGGAAGCTCCATTTCCCAAAAATGGGGGAGAAAGACACAGTGTGACATCAACTTCAGCCACTGATTAGTAAATTTGGCAGACTAAAGTGTAGTCCTAGGAACAACTAAACTTTGAGACTGTCCAGGTCAGAAGGAGGCCAGAAACCACATTTTGACTCTGCCCCTGGCATGAGGGGAAGTAGACCTGACTCAAAATCATAGTGCTGGTAAGTACCAGCTTCTTTCAACCCAGGTTGGATTGCAGGTCTAGCCTAAAGCCCTGCCCCACCTCTGACAGGAGTGAAGCTGGGGTGACCTGCACCACCTCTCTGGGAAACTGCAAGTCATGCAGAAGAGGCCAGTGCCTATCCTACTCTAGCAGCTCAAGCTGCCTCAGGAGCTATCCCATGGCTGGAGTTAGAAGCACCATTTCCCATAAATGGTGGAGGAAGAGACAGTTGTTCACCGACTTCAGCTACTGATTAGTGGACTCAGGTGGCTAACTAATGATCCTAGAAACAACCAGGGTTTGAGCTTATCCAAGTTGGAAAGAATACAGTAGCTGCCATTTTGACTCTGCCCCCAGCATGAAGGGAAGCCTGGCTGACTGAAAATCCAGTGAAGTTAGGGACTGGCTTCTTTCAACCAAGAATGCACTGCAACCCTAGCCTAGGATCCAGCCCCACCTCCAGCAGAGAGGAAGCTGGTGGGACATGCACCAGGCTCTCCAAGCAACAGCAAGTGCTTTCTGTTGGCACAGACTTGGATAGTCAGTTACCTGGGGCTGCATGCCCACACCCCAGTAGGATCGAAGAGGTTCTGGGTATCCTTGGCCTCTCTGGGCAATTGCAGTTTTCATCCCACATGAACTGCTTTGTTGAGTGCCTTCAAGTCCATCTCTACCTCTGTCCCCCGATAGGATAAAAGGGGGCTGGTATACCCTGAGTCTCTCAGGGCAACTTCAGGCACTTTTGGCCTGCACAAACCTGACTATTGGATGCCTGTGGCTCCACTCCCATCCCAAATAGGGCAAGAGATATACTTTGTTTGCCCAGCATCTCTGGGTAACTGCAGGTGATTTGGAGCCACACAACTGGGATGGCAGGTACTTGTGGAACCACCCTCATCCCCTAATAGAAAAGGAGGGGGCTGGTGTTTCCACAGCCTTTCCAGTCTATGCAGGCTGTGAAAAGAGTCTGCATGGACTGGACTTTCAGATGTCTATGGATCCACCCCCACCCACAAAATCATAGGAGGGGTCTGGTGTTTCCATGGCCTTTCTGGACAAGAGTGGGTAATTTTGCCCTAAAGGAACTGAACTGTTGGGTACCTGTGGATCCACCCCTACAACCTAATAAGGTAGGAATGGGCTGGTGTTTTTTTAGCATCTCCAGGCAATGGCAGGTATTTCTCAGCCTGAAGGGACTGAACCGTGTTGGGTGCCTGTAAAACTACCACACCACCCAATAGGATAAGAGGGGGCTGGTGCCCTCTCGATTTAGGGGTGGAGTGGACATTGCCATCCCAGGGTCCTAAGGATGGAGGAATAAAATATGAATTAAGGTGAACTTACTGGTATTCTACTGCAGAATTACAGTGATTCTATCAATGGAAGAAACTGTATCATTTATACGGAGACAGTGGCCATGGGATTTGCTGAGGGCAGGGACAGGGAAGAAGAGGAGTGATATGGGGTCATTTTGGGACTTGTCCTTGTCCTGAATGATATTGCAGGGACAGATGTAGGACATTATATATCCTCCCATAACCCAATGAATGGACTGGGAGAGATTGCAAACTACAATGTAAACTATAATCCATGCTGTGTAGCAGAGCTCCAAAATGTATTCATTAAATACAATGAATGTACCACATTGATGAAAGAGGTTGTTGATGTGGGAGGAATGTGGGGAGGGGGTCCTGGTAATTAAAGCTGCTATAAGCAGTCATCTACAGGTTTTCACTTTGGTAAATAGCTGAGTAGAATTTCTGGATTGTATGAAAAGTGCGTTGAACTTTAAAGAAATCGCCTACTGTTTTCCAAAGTTGCTGCATTATTTTGAATTCCCATCAGCAATGGATGACTGTTCCATTGCTGTCCATATTTTTGAGTCATTATCAGTCTTGAGCCATTCTAGTAGGTGTGTAGTAGTACCTCATTGTGGTTTTGATTTTAATTTCCCTGGTGACCAATGATGTTGAGCATACTTTGATGTGCTTACTACTATCCATACATCTTCTTTGATTCAGTGCTTGTTCAGATCTTTGGTCCATTAAGATTCTCTTTAATAGTATTATGTTTCAGAAGCTCTTTATATGTTCTGGACACAATCCTTTAACAGGTACGATATTTACAAGTATTTTCTCCTAGTCTTTGACTTTTCCTTTTAATTTCTCAACAAAGTCTTTAACATTGAAGAAGAGAAGTTCTTCATCTTGAGGTCCAATTTGTTGATTTTCCTTTTCATGGATTGGACTTTTGGTGCCATGTATACTAAAGTAGAAATCATCAATGAGAGGGTACAAACTACTGATACACAATGACGTGGATGAGCCTCAAGGGCACTAAGCTGAATGACTGAAGACAGAATCAAAAGGCCACACTCTGTGTGATTTTGCTTTTATGGCCTTCTGGAAAAGCCAAAATTAAAGGCACAGAAAATAAATCACTTGTTGCCGTCAGCTGTGGGGAGCTGTTGACTACAAAGGGTGGAACGTTTGTTTTTCCACAATGGAACTGTTCTGTCCCACAATGGAACTGGTTAGAGCTGCAGGCTGATCTGAGTTAAAGAAACTGTTTCCTACATCACTCTTTTCAGTCAGCCAGCTTCCCCTCATGCTGGGGGTGGAGTCCAAATGGTGGCTACCTGCCTCTTTCTGACTTGTACAAGTTCAGACTTTAGCTCTTCTTAGAGTTATACTTCAGCCAGCTGAATTTACCAATCAGCAGCTGCAATCAGTGGCCAACCCTCTCTCTCCCATTTTTGGGGAATAGAGCTTCCAACTCAAGCCAAAAAAATAGCTGCTGAGGTTGGCTTGTGCCACCTTAGTATGGTGATCACTAGCCCCTGAGTCATGGCCTGTATTTTCCCAGAAAGTCTGGTGCAGGTTCCCCCAGTTTCCTCCCTGCCAGAGGTGGGCCTGAGGCATATGCTATCAGCAATCTGATCTGGATGGAAAGAACCCAGTCCCTAGCAGCACTGAGATTTTCAGCCTGCCCTGCTTCCTTTTATGTCAGGGGCAGAGTTAAAATGGTAGCTACCAGCCTCTTTTGGACTTGGACAGGTTCAAACTGTAGCTGTTCTTAGGATTATATTTTGGCTCACCAAATTTACTAATCAGAATCTGAAGTTGGTGTCCAGCTGTCTCTTCCTCCCCCCTTTTTGGGAAATGGAGCTTCCAATTCCAGTATGCAATAGCTCCTGAGGTGGCTTGTGTCACCAGTGGAAGATAGCCACTGGGTTCTGGGACATGGAGTGCTCTACTTATGAATCTTCTCTGTAGATGGGCAGTCTCCTCCTTCCATTCTGTCCAGTATGTTGCAGGATGGTCTTTTGGTGTCCTGGAACCCCAGATAAATGCTTTACATAGCTCTGGGTGATTACTAACTGCACGTAGCATGAGCTGACTCTACAAGCTCCTTACACTACCACTACCTTGCTGGTCATGCCTCACTCTTTCTTGTTGTTTTTTTCTTTTTTTTTTAATTACCTCAATTTGAGTGTTTGATTTCATTCTATTTTTCCTTTGTAAATCATATCTACTTCTATGCTTTTTGTTTCTCCCTAGAGATTTTAAGCTGCATATTTAACTGGTCAAAAACTGTTAATAAACACATTTTTCTCTATTGCTGTAATTCAAGGATTCAGACACAACCCTCCTCTTTGCTCATATACTGTGAGAGATACTGCTGCTTGTTCACTGAAAATCCATTGTGTTTTCCTTTTGGTGCAGTCTTAACCTACACTTTCAAGAGTTTCTTAAAATTAGCTACAACCAGGTTACAGAGAATTGGTACATTCCATCTCTAGGCCTGGCTCAATAAAATGTCCCTTGCTTGTTGTATAGTTTAGCTTTACATATATTTTTAATTCTCTAAGATATTATTATGATTTTTAACATCCAATATTTGGTTACTTTTACCTCTATTTAACATTCTCTTTGTTTATTATTTCTTATTTCATCTCAGACCTTCCTTTTAGTATCTTGTTTCTTTTTCCTGAAACACACCCTTTAGATGTTCTTAGCAAGGGTCTGTAAAATTTTTAATGGCAAATAGCTTCAATTTTTGTTTATCTGAATATTTTTTCTCTTGAACAAGATTTTCATATGTCATTCAAAAACCAAAAATTGTAAAACATTTTTTAAAAGAAATGCAATCCATCTTCAACAAAACCCACAGAATTTTGCTGAAAGTAAAGACTAAAAAAGGGAGTGCGTCATTTTATGAATTGGAAGACTCTATAGTGTTAAGATATAAATTCATTCCAATTTGACCTATACATATAGTGTAATCCCAATGTAAATTCTGGTAGGATTTTAGGTCAAATAGGTAAGATAATTAAACTGAGACTGAAAATTTTGTGGAAGTAAAAATGACCTAGAATGTTTAAAACAATTTTAAAAAAGAACAAATTTGGAGGACATATATGACCTGATTCAAAGGTTTACTATAGGGGAAGGAAAAAAGGGAGCCTTTAAAAAGAAAAACTAACAGACCCAAGAAAACAGAACAAAATAATAATGTTTATATGTTCCCTGTTATAAGGTATCAGCTGGGTACTGATAATCCAGTGAATCACTCTCTAGATCACTTCCCTACGTAAACTTGGGAATTAAACCAATGACATCATATGCAGAATTACTCCACTGAACTCAACTGGCTCCACAGGTTAACTAGGTTTCATAAAGCTTATCTGACTCAATCTGCCCCCTTTTTTCAGGTGGAATAGAATTGCTAGAGCCCTGCTGAATTGGCACCCATCTCTACCCACTCTCTAATCTAGTTCCTCTCTCACACCAAGGGGCTGGGAGTGACAGCCTGCTTGAGCAGATCCCCATCCTTTCTACCTTTCAGGTTGGGGTGCCTTCCAGGATTCATAGGGGCCTCAGCTGGAAAACAACCACTCCGTCATCTCTCTCTTCCTCCTTGGGATCACTCCCTCCCACTCTGTTGGCAGCAGCAAGTCAGGGGTTCCACGAAGTCCACTTGCCCTGATGAGGGGCATAATGCTGCTTCCAGCTATAGGGGCAAGGAATAAAAGTTGGAGACTTCAACACACTACTCTCAGCATTAGATAGAACTTCTGGTTAGAGGATAAATAAGGAAACAAAAAGTTTGAATAATATGATAAATGAAGTAGACTGAATATACATTTATAGAACATTACATCCCAAAACAATATAACATACATTCTTCTCCAGTTCTAATTGAACTTTCTTCAGGGTAGAACTTTTGTGGGGACGTAAGTCAGATCTCAATAAATTTTTAAAAATTGAAATTAAAGAAAGAACTCTGATCACAATGGTATTAAGTTGGAAATTAATAACAGGTGGAAAAAGGAAATTCATACCTATATGGAGATTAAACAATACACTCTTAAATAATCAGTGATTCTAAGAAGAAGTTACAAGTAAAATCAGTAAATATCTCAAGATAATGAAAACAAAGACACAGTATATAAAACCTTATGGCCATGGAACAGATATAGCTCAAGTGTTTGAGCATCTACTTCCAATGTATGAGGTCCTTGGTTCAATCCCCTGTACCTACAAAAAAATTGTGGCAGTCCTGAGAATAAAATTTATAGTCTTCAGTGTTTACTTTTAAAAAGAAGAGCTAAAATCAAAGATCTAACTGCACATCTGGAGGAACTAGAAAAAGAGTTGAAAACCATCCCAACAGGAAGGGGAAGAAAAGAAATAATGAAGATTAGAGCAGGAATAAATAAAATGGATAATAAAAATAGACAAAAGAGAAAGTCACCAGAACCAAAAGTTGGTTCTTTGAGGAGATGAACAAAATTGAAAAATCCTTAGCTAGTTTAAACAACAAAAAAAGAAAGAAGGTGCAAATAAATAAAATCAGAAATGAGATGGGAACATTAACACTGACACAGCAGAAATTAAAATTTCAAAAAAGGATAATATTAACAAATGTATGGCACCTTATTTGACAATATTCATGAAATAGATGAACTGTAGAAACCCATAAACAACCCACACTGACCCTAGAAGAAATCAAAGGCCTCAACAAGCAACCAAATTTTAAAAAGGAAGCTGTTATCACCATCCTCCCGATAATAAAAGGCCCAAGACCAGATGCCTACACAGTGAATTTCAGCAATCATTCAAAGACGATCTAATAACAATCTTGTTAAACCCCTTCCCAAAAATTGAAATGGAAGGAATGCAACAAAGTTTAGTCTCTGAAGCCAATATCACCTTAATACTAAAGACAAATAGAAATATTATGAAAAAAGAAAATTATAGACCAACATCTCTAATGAATATAGATTCAAAAAACTTCAATAAAATACTTCCTAACCAAATTCAAAAACAAATTAGAATTATACACCATGATCACATATATTTTTTTGATTTGAGGTACTGGTGTCAGGGATTGAAACCACAACCTTGTATGTGGGAAGCGGACACTCAAGCACTGAGTCACATTGGCTACCCTGAGTTAGTTTTTCTGTTTGATTATTGTTTGTTTTTGTTTTTAGAAGGCACCAGGAACTGAACACAGGACCTCTCATGTGAGAAGTAGGTGCTCAACTACTTGAGCAACATCCACACCCTGAACATACGAGTTTAATAAGAGGTATGCAAGGATGGTTCAACATGAGAAAATCAATCTGTGTAATATACCACATTAATAAACTGAAGAAAAAAATCACTATTATCTCAAATGATCCAGAAAAGGCATTTGACAAAATATAAAATCCCTTCTTGATAAAAACTCTCTGAAACATAGCAACAGAAGAAAACATTTTCACTATGATAAAAGTCACTTATGAAAAACCCATGACTAACATTGTACTGAATGGTGAAAGACCATTTTTCCCAAAGAAATTGGGAAAAAAACAAGGATGCTTACTCATTCTGCTGTTATTCAATATTGTACTAGATGTTGTAAGTAGAGCAATTAGGCAAGTGAAAAATAAAAAATGTACCCAAACAGGAACAGAAGTAAAACTTTCACTATTTCCTAATATGATTATATCTTAGAAAATCCTTAAAAATCCACAGAAAAACTGATAGATCTAATAGACAACATCAGCAAAGTGGCAGAATACAAGATTAATATGCAAAAAAAAAAATCAATACAGTTTCTATACACTACTAATGAGCAAACTGAAGAGGAAGTTAGGGAAAAAACTCCATTTACAATATTGACTAAAATAATCAAATATTTAGGAATAAACAACGAAGAGAAAAAACCAAGGAAGGGCTCAATAAATTGAAGGGCATTCTGTACTCATGCATTGGAATACTAAATATCACTAAGATGTCAAATTACCCAAAATGATCTATAGATTTGATGCAATCCCAATACAAATTTAAACAACTTTCTTTGTAAAACTGGAAAAACCAATTATCAAATTTATCTTGAAGCATATGTGTCCCTGAATAGCCAAAACTATCTTTAAAAAGAAGAATGAAGTTGAAGGATTCTTATTCCCTGACTTTAAAGCATATTGTTTACCTAAAGTGGTAATAAACAGCATGTATAGCTATAAAGATTGATTGATGGGATTGAAACAAGGTTTTAAAATATACCCTCACATCTATGGCCAAGTGATTTTTGACAAGACTGCAAAACCAACCCAGCTGAGTTAGAGGAGCCTATTCAACAATTAGTGCTGGGAAAACTGGGTACCCATATCTTAAAAAAAGAAAAGGATTCCTACCTCACAGTTCATTAACTTAAATTAACTCAAAATAGGTCAGGAACCTAAATGTAAAAATCTAGAACTATAAAACTTCTGGAAGAATATGTAGAGAAATTACTTTTAAGATCTTGAGGTAGGTGGTGGTTTCCTGACCTTTACACCCAAATCACAAGCAATGAAAGGAAAAATAGATAAATAGGACTTAGGACTTCCTCAAAATGAAACACTTGTTTTACAAACAAGTTTTTAAGAAGGTAAAAATGCAGACTCTTCAATGGGAGAAAATCTTCAGTAGCCACATATCCAACAAGGGTTTTATTTCCATGTTATACCAAAAGATCACATAACTCAATGACAGAAATATGAAAACCTAATTTAAAAATGGGCAAAAGACTTGAATAGAGATTTTTTTCTAAGAAGAAATACAAATGACCAATATAGCTTATGAAAAGATGTCCTGCATTACTAGCTATTAGGAAATGTTGATGAAAAGTACAATGAGATAGTTTCATGCCTTATAGAATGGTAATTATTAAAAAAAATAGAAAGCTTTGTGTGCTGGAGAGGATGTGGAGAAATACGAACACTCCTTCACTGTTGGTGGGAATGTTAATGGTGTTTCTTCTGCGGAGGATAATTTGATGGTCCCTCAGGAAGCTAAATATAGAACTGCCCTCTGCTTCAGCCATCCTACTACTAGGAAAATACAAGCAGAAGGACTGAAAGCAAAGATGCTGAAAGATATTTGCACAGCCATGTTCATAGCAGTAAAACTGACAATTGCTAAAAGATGGAAATTTTAAATGTCAATCAACTGATGAATGGGTAAACAAAATGTGGTACATACGTACTATGTAATACTATTTGGGTGTAAGAAGAAATGTAATCAGGATTCATGTGTCAATATGGATGAACCTTGATGATACTATGTTGAGTGAAATAAGACAGAAACAAAAGGATGAATATTGTATGTTCTCATTGATATGGACTAAATACAATCAGTAAACTTAAGGAATTACATTATAGTGTATAGATTAGGAGACAATGCTGGTTAAGAACGGGAGATGATATTGAATGTATATAGAATGTTTAATGAGGTCAATTGTAAATATGCTGTAATGGATAGAGTTGATATAGCACATTATAATGACTATTACACACACTGCTTATTTATAATCTGGGATTGAAGTTGAAAGATGTAGTCTAGAGAAGTTAATGTTAATTGAATGACAACATAACGGTAATCTAGGAGTTGCATAAAATGGTGATTTTGGTGGTAGATGAGGATTGTGGTTAATACCATAAATACAAGAATGTTCTTCAATGACAAGATGTTAAGAATTTTGTGATAAATAGGAAAAATACAACTAATAAAATTTGTAGCCTATCATTATCAGTAATATTGTAATATTTTTGTAGAAATGGTAAAGAAGGTGCTGCTAAAGGGAAAAAATGCATGTTTAGTTTTATGAACTATGAATAAGATCAAAGATTTTTTCTTCAATTTCTTCATTAAGAAGGAGACGTTGGTCATAACATGTAACGTATGTCGAATCATTTATATATCTTTTTTTAAGGGCTAAAAATAGCTTATTTCAAAGGCTGTGGCAGAACTAATTAAAAGTAGGACTTTTCCATCTCTGGACCTATAAATAAGCCCTCAACAATTATGAAGCACAAAACCCAGTGTCCATATATTCTTCCATCCCACTGGTCAGAAAATATCTGATTAATAAAATCTTCAGTAACATAACCCACTGTCCAAGAGGCTCAAGTATTGAATTCCTTTTCATTCTGGCTAGTATTCAAAAAAGTAAAAACAATTCTACTACTAGTAGTAGTAATAACATTGACGCCTCACCAATAGATTTATTCAATAACACTCCAACCAACGAAAAAGACCACCATCCCCTTTCAGGAAGCTGACAGGTGGGCAGGCGGTAGGGCTCCACCTGGAGAACCAGGCAGCCGAGCGCCGGGAGGCAGGAAGTGTCGCAGGGCAGGGCCGAGGCAGGGGGCTAGATCTAAGGGCGCCCCCCACGGAGCCACCAGTGCGTGGAGGTGGGAAGAGAGCAGCCCTTTAGCCCTCGGCACCGCCGCGGCCGTGTTCCGTTCACCCCGGCTTGGACCTCGGCCCAGGGAGAGCCCGAGCTTAGAAAGTCCCAGCGCCGAGCCCGGGCCCCGGCTCTGCCCTTAGCCGGGAGGAGGGAGGCTGGAGTCAGGGACGGCGCCCGCGGACCTGGCCTCCCGCCGCCTCCCGCGTAGTGAGAGTGGGTCTGGGAGCCCCGCGCCCCCCTCCCTCCAGTCGAGGCCGGGCCGGCGGGACGCAGCCCGCGGGGCGGGAGGTCACTGGCTGCGGGGCCCAGCCGAGGGCAGCGACCTCAGCGGTCCCTTTGGCCTCGCGGTCTGCGGGGCCTCGTCCTCCTCCCGCAGCAGCTTGGACGGAAGGAGCTGGGGCTGCTCGTTCACTTCTGAGCCTCCTGGCCGGAGCGCGGCGCCATCTCCACCGCGGGAGGAGAAGCCGGGACGGCTGAGGGGGCGGCGGACTGAGGACTCTCAGTGAGGGCTCCTGGCGCCGCCGCGCTCCCGGGGGACGCAGCCCGAGAAGCCGCGACGGCGGCGGTTGTGGCAGCCCCGACAGGTCCCGCCTCCTCGCCCGGCCGTCCCGGTCCCCACGGACGGAGCCTGCGGGAGACCGGGAACCCATTTATGTGTCTTTCTTAACACTGGGGAAACAATCGTTTGCTTTTAGGATAAATAAGATAAATGTGACTGGAAAGAATATTTTAGATTAATGCTTCCCTAAATTGTTAAACTTCCTTTTGTCTATTTTTTATTTTTTGAACTTGAGATAAAGTCAGAAAAAAATCAGGGAGGGAGGTGGTTCCCTGCTTTTCCCATGTGGGAGGTCCTGGGTTAAATCCCTGGGACCCACTAAAAACAAAACAAACAAATGAGAAAATCGACTGGCATTGGGGAGCAGATGCAACTCAGTGGGTGAGTGCCTGTTTTCCGTGTACAGGTCTTGGGTTCAATCTCTCCTTTAAAAAAAAAAAAATCAGTGGTGAGGGGTGACGTCATCAACACAGCGATGGAAGCCGTATCCTGGAAACATCTCCCCTGAGTCTCTGGAGAATGGCTGAGACTGGGGGACTCCACAAATGCTGAATTGAAGAAAGAGAAAAATAGCAGGTAGGAAATTCCCGTCAAGGACCTACAGGTCCTCCTCCTTTCCCCCTCAACTGGTCTGTTCAACGCTTGGGATTTCTCCAGAGGCAGCCAGCAGCCTGGATACCTCTCACCCGGGAAACAGATTTTAGAGAACCTCACAGTAGTGCAATAGAACCCCATACATATCCAGGTACAGAGGCAAAAGCTCACAGAGACCTAGTGCTGAAAACAAGCGGCTGAGGAATGCTAAAAGCAAAAAGGCCTCCATTTTAGGAGGGTAGGGAGTAGAGTCGCAGCAGAATGGCTATGGCCTAGTGGCGCCCTCACTCAATCGAGATATTACTTTTGGTGGAATTCATTAAATGCAGAATGGACTCTTCTGGGGGTCCCACCTTTCTGGAATGACCCTGTCTGACTCTCAGAGGCAGGATAACCTAGTAGGGAAGAAATGTTTGGCAGAAAAGCCTCAACGAGAAAAATGGAGGGGGAAGGTTGAACTGAACTGCTGCTAGATTGGAGAGTTCCAGAAATGAAAAGTGTAACAAAAATGGTGCACTAAGTGAGAAAGGAGCACGTACAAGAGGTAGAAACTAAGTTAAACTTCAGTTTGCTGATGTAAGGCTTAGCACAAAGGAGTCCAGCGAGGGCCCCCTGTTTGATCTGGCCATTGAGAGTTGTGATGAAAGTGTAGAGTGTGGAGTGCATTTTCAGTTACTGCCTAAGGTCTTAGTGTAGAATTTGCAGATTATTTTCATGTTGGGCTCATAGATGTTCCTGATGCCAGTTTTTCCATGATCATTTTTATGTCATTCCGGACATGAAGAAATCATTTGCTCCATCACAAGTGGCTGGGAACACACATTCAAAACTCTTGAGAGAAAACAGTACCCCAGGGAAACTGCAATGAGTACTAGAGTGATAAAAGGCCCAACTGCCTACATCATAGTTATCTCCTAAGCCCAGGACTCATGATTTGACCCAACTGAAATCAATGTTATCAAATCAGGTCCTTGAGGAAGGCCTTACCTATTTAAACCATGTAGTCTGTTCAGTTATTTCATGCAATTGTGTCTCACCTTCCTCAGAAGCGTGTACCCAGGTGCGGTCACCCCTCGGGCTGAAGTGTGGTTTGCTGGCCTGGCGGGGGAGCGGCCGCGGTAGGCCTAATTCCACTGCCCCCATGATAGGGTGGTTGGTTGGTCCCACCGCCACCCCTGAAGGAAGCTCGGCATGGGCGCAGAGTGCCCTCGGGTCTCCCCTTCTCGGCAGCCATGCTTCCGTGGCCGCCCCTCCTCCCAGATACTGCCACACGATGCCTTCTTCTTCTTTCTCCCTGCGCAGGTGCAGGGCGGAAAATTCCAGTCTGCCCTTTTCCCTCCCCCTGACAGCAGCAACAGCCAGGCGTGGGCGGGAAACTCAAGTCTGCCCTCTACCCCAGCAACAGCAGCCACCAATCCCTAAACCCTGCCACTTCCCCCAGCAACAGCAACAGCCAATCCCTAACCACCACCCCTTCCCCGTCCAGTACCTCCCACTGACCTTTCTCCGGCAACCAATCAGAGCAGGGCATGGCTTCAACCAATCAGCCTTCCCCAGCCCCTATAAAACTGTTGCCTCTCCCTCAATAAAGTGGACTTGCGTGTTTACCTTGTCTCCGCGGTAGTTCTTCTGCCGTGCGCCCTCCAGTCCTGAGAGCCCCCGACAAGGGCCTGGCCTCCCTTGTCCCCAGTTCGTCGCCTGCTTCTCCGGGTGACCCCTTCGTCGCCGGCTTCGCCGGGCGACCCCGTCAGCCGAACCGCACAACCCCTGTGAGACCGACCCTCGTCTGCTGCCGGACCTACCCCTCGTCCCAAGCGGGACCGACCCCTCGTCCAAAGCTGGACCGACCCCTCGTCCGCAGCCAGACCCCACCTCTACCGACCGAGCAATTCGCCGCACCCAGGTACAACACATGATGTTGGCAATGGCAAAAATGCTTCCTGTTTCAACTAATAAGTAACAAGTTTGGCAATGCTATTGTCTAAAAGTTTAATTTTTTAAAAGAATTTTGCATTTACTTCTGTTTTCACTGGAAATATTAGAATTTTGTTTTCCTTAATTTTGGGAATTATAGAACTATTGATTTACATATGTGCTTATTTATCTTTAAGCCAACTTGTATAGAGCTCTTTGAATGAATTCCATGTTACTTTGGTAATAGTATTCAAAGATAGGAAAATGTCATACATCAAACATACAGACACAAATACAGAGGTTATAGCTTCAATTAAAACTAATTTAGCTATTTGTCAGACACAAAAGCAAAACAAAATTCCTCTGAGCGTACACTTTCTCATTTGTCTTTTGCGAAGAGTCCTTTAGAGAAATGATTTTTCTTGCATTTCTTGGCAAATTCTGAGTATTAAATATAGTAGGCTTTCCATTTAGCTGTTTTGTTTTGGTGCTCCTTTTCTAGAATGATAAATAATTTTTTCTAAGTGGACATTTCCCAAAATGAACATGGTAATTCTAGATTGTCTTTGGTGAGATCTTGCCATTTTGTTAGACTAATACAGCTTCCAGCCCCCAATTTTTTAAAAAGAAACTTTAAATTATCTAAATGTTACATGAAAATATAGGGGATTCCCATATGTCTCACTCCCTCCCCCTACCACACTATCCCACATTAACAGTATACTATATTAGTGTGGTACATTTGTTATAATTTATGGACACATATTCAGGCTTTGCTACTAACCATGGATTATAGTTCATAGTATAGCTTATACTCTGTCATGCATAATTTTGTAAGTTATGACAAAATATATAATGGCCTGTATCTGTCATTGCAAAGTTATTCAGGACAATTCCAGTGTCCCCAAAATGCCCCCATATTACACCTCTTCCTTCCTCTCCCCACAGAACCTCCAGTGATCACTCCCTCCACATCAATGCTAAAAGTTCTTCCATTGCTACAATAATAAATTTATAATAGAATAATAGTAAGTCCATTTTAGTCCATTGTTCATTCCCCAATCTTGAGGATTTTGGGATGGTGATGCCTACTCTGCCTGTAATTCAAAGGGGACTTAGATTCCTTGGTACAGATGGATGGAACTATCTTGCTTGCAGTTACAGACTCTCTCTGTTCCTTGGGATGGGTTTTGTCTTTCATCATCAAATGTTGTTCTGGGTGAGCTCAATGAACTGGAGAGTAGGTTTTGCAATTCTGCTGACATTCAGAACCCAACTGCCATGGGGACAGACCAAAGATTTAAGTGTCTTGGACATACACCTATCAAGTATAATACTACCTATAGCTTCAAATAGAAGAGGCAGAAGAACCATGTGCAGGGAAACCACAGATGAGTCTAGCTCTGTCACAATGAGGAGCATAAATTCCAAAGTAAGGCCCACTGTCAGGGAGCCAAACTCCTGAGCTGTCTGCCCTGCCTATACTGTCTGGATATCTCTAGAGTCCTCAGTAGCCCCACTTTTTGAGGCACTGTTTACTGTGGCAGTGAGATCCTGCTGAGATGTGCACAAGTATAACCTCTGGAATGACCTCCTGGCTCACTTTGAAATCTCGTAGCCATAAAAACTCACTTGTATTTACCATTCCCCCTTTTGGTCAAGGTCTTTTTTCAGATTTATTGCTAGTTGGTGCTTGTTAATAATCCTTCAGTGCCAGGGAGGCTCATCCCCAGGAGTCCTGTTCCATGATAGGGGGAGATAGTGTGTTTATATACTGAGTTTGATTTAGAAGCCACATTTGAGCAACAAGGAGGCCCTCAGGAGGTAACTCGTAGGCAATATATGGTTTATTAATCTCAGAAAATTTTATCAACTCCAAAGGAAACCTCATAATCACAAAAGTAGTTATTCCATATTTTTGACTCCCCTCAGTCCCTGTCAACCATTAATCATCTTTCTATCTCTTGATTTTCCTCTGCTAGATATTATATGTAAATGGAATCTTTTATAAATTGTCCTTTTCTATCTGGCCTAAGTTTTGAAAACACTTAGCACATTTTCAGGTCTTTTCCATGGTATAGCTTATAAATTAATTCATTCCATTTTAAAACTGAACAAAATTGCAATGTATGGATATTACACATTTTGCTTATACATTAGGTGATAGAAATTTCAGTTGTTTCTACCTGTTATTTTAAATAATGCTAATGTGAACATTTGTACACAATTACTTGAATATCTTTCTTCAGTTCTGAGGGGTATCTAACAAGGAAGAAAATTGCTAGATGTTCAGCAAATTTTGTGTCAATCTTATTGAAGAACTGCATAAATATTTTTCAAGTAGTTGTTCCATTGCACATACCCACCAGCTATGTACAAGGATTCCAATTTCTCTACATCCTTATCAACAGTTATTTTAGACTTTCAAAAAAAGTAAAACTATCCTGGCAGATTTGAAGTAATGTCATATTTTGGTGTTGATTTCCACATCCCTAATAAGTAAAGATGTTGAGCATTATTTCATGTGTTTTTATCCAATTGTATATATTCTTCGAAAAAATGTCTACTCAAATACTTTGCCCATTTTTAATCATATTATTTATTTTTATGTTCAAGGGTAAAGGATTTTAAAAATATATATCTTCTGTGTTATTAGGCCCTTATCAGATGTATGATTGGAAACTTATGTTTTCCTTTATGTAGGTTATCTTATTATTTTCTTGGTAGGGTTTCCTTTGATTAAAAGGCTCTTAATTTTTGTGAGAAACAATTTGTTTATTTTTATTTTTAATTATTTTAATGTCATATCTAAATATCAATTGCCACATGAAAAGTAATGAAAAATTTCCCCTAGGGAAACGGACTTGGCCCAGTGGTTAGGGTGTCCATCTACCACATGGGAAGTCCACGGTTCAAACCCCGGGCCTCCTTGACCCATGTGGAGCTGGCCCATACGCAGTGCCGATGTGCGCAAGGAGTGCTGTGGCTCGTAGGGGTATCCCCCACGTAGGGGAGCCCCACGCGCGAGGAGTGCGCCTGTAAGGAGAGCTGCCCAGCGCAAAAAGAAAGTGCAGCCTGCCCAGAAATGGCGCCACCCACACTTCCCGTGCCACTGACGACAACAGAAGCGGACAAAGAAACAAGACGCAGCAAATAGACACAGAGAATAGACAACCGGGGGAGTGGGGGAATTAAATAAATAAATCTTAAAAAAAAAAAAGAATTTCCCCTATATTTACTTGTAAGTGTGGTATAGATTTGCTCTTATATTTACATTGCTAAATGACAAGTATTCAAGGTAAAGATCAAAATTCATGCTCTGCATGTACATATTCAGTTGTTTCACCACCATGTGGTGAAGACACTGTTCTTTCCTGAGTGCAAGACCGTGGTACTATGTATGTTAAAAATAAATAGATGATACATATATAGTTTATTTCTGAAGAATTCTATTCTATTATTTTAGGTGTTTACCTTTATGCCAATATCACACTACATCAATATACGTAGATTTGTAATACATTTTGAGATATGGAGTTGGATACCTTCTAGTTTTGTTCTTTTTCAGTATAATTTTATCTATTAAGGTGTCTTCGTAATTCCATGATTTCAAGGGTTGGTTCTTGTATTTATTTTGTTTAAAACAAATCAAGTTTATGGTACATATTAATGAAGAATAAAATTCATCTGAAGTGTACAGTGAGTGGTATTTGGTAGAATCACAGTTGTGCATTCATGTCCATCTTTATTAGAGCATTTTCATTAAGAGGGGAAGAATTTTCTTGGTTTTTTATTATTTTTTTAAGTGGCTATGAGATTTTGATAAGCATTCATTGTATTTCTAAATGTTCCGAGGGTAGAATTGCCACCTTAACTATATTAAATCTGCCATTCAATTAAATGGGCTATCTTTCCATTTATTCAGGTCCTCTTTATTTTCTTTCAGCAATATTTTATAGATATTATACAAATCTTGTATGTCTTGGTTAAAATTATTCATAGCAATGTTATTATTTTGGTACCTCTGAAAATTATATTTTTCTTTATTTTCTTTTTGGATTCTCACAATCTGTTTGCCTAAATACAACTAACTTATGCATGTTAATCTTTTACCCTGAAACTTTATTGCATTTATGTATTAGCTCTAATAGATAGGTGTGTGTGCGTGCATGAGTGTAAATAGACATGTGTTTGTGTGGTTGCTATAGGATTTTTTACTTATAAGATCATGTCATCTCAAAATAGAGATAATTTTACTTCTTATTCTAAAATATATTTTTATTAGGGTTGTAAAATTTCAAATCAATCATGAACATGTGTGGAATTTCCACACAACAACCATCCATCAACACATTATATTGTTGTGGAACATTTGTTACATATTATGAGATTAAAAAATGAGAATATTACCACTAACTGTGGTCTATAGTATTCATTTTATATATATTTCCATTCCCCCTATTATGAACACAGTACCTCTTTATATTGATACAAGAATATTACAGTATTGTTGTTAACAATAATCCATAGGTTAAATTAATTGTATTTTTTCCATGCTTCTCCACATTCTTACCACCTTGCAATAGTGATGTACATTTTTGTATTTCATGGAAGGACTTTTCATATTTGAACTATTAGCCAAAATTCTCAAACACCTCTGGGTTAACTATGATATTCAACCCCTAGATTATTCTAGAGCTTTAATTCAATTCACATTTACATCATGAGACTACCCTTTTCAGCCTCAATTATAGACCAGTTACGTTAGTACTACTCAGTATGTTTTACCATCAAACCCATTTCCACACATTTACAGTCAAGTTAATTTAAACTTCCACATATATTAAACATCAGTACACCTTCTCAGCCCTCCTTTTATCTCCTAAAAACCTTTACTCTAGATTTTAACTTCAAGCATTTATTCTTCATATTTAATTCATATTAGTGAGACCAGACAATATTTCTCCTTTTGTCTCTGGCTTAGTTCACTTAAAATAATATCTTAAAGTTCATCCATGTTATCATATATGTCCCAATTTCATTTTTTCTTAAAGCAGCTTAGAATTCCATCATATCTGTATACCACATTTTGTTTACCCATTCATTGGTGGATGGACATGTGGTTTGCTTCCATGTTTTGGCACCTATGTAAATTGCTGTGCTAATGTCTGTTTGCATCACAGTTTTTAGTTCTTCAGAATATATTCCAAGAAAAGGAATTGTTGGATCATATGGTAAATCTATCTTTAGCTTCCTGAAGAACTCCCAAACTGTCTTCCTGAAAAACTCCCAAACTGTCTTCCATAGAGACTGCACCATTTACAATCCCACCAACAATGAAAGAGCATTCCTCTTTCTCCACATCCTCTCCAGAACTTAACTTTTTTTAAAAAAATGGCCATTCTCTGTGGTGTGAGATGATATCTCGTCATTTCAATTTGATTTTTCCCTAATAGCTACGGATATTAAACATTTTTTCATGTCCTCTTTAGCCATTTATATTTCCTCTTTGGAGAAATGTCTAAGTCTTTTGCCCATCTTTAAAATTGGATTCCTTGCTCTTTTTTTGTTGAGTTGTATGATCTCTTTAAATAGAATGGAAATCAAACCTTTATTGGAATGTGGTTTCCAAATATTTTTCCATTGAGTGGGCTGCCTTTTCACTTTCTTGGCAAAATCCTTTGAATCATGAAGTGTTTTTAAGTTTGAGGAGGTCCCCTATCTCCCATTTTCTTTCTTTGTTCCTTATTCCAGTGTAAAGTTAAAGAATCCACCTCATACCACCAGGTCTTGAGGATGTTTTCCTACATTTTCTTGTAGGAACTTTATTTCTAGCTCTTATATTTAGGCCTTTGATCCATTTTGAGTTAATTTTGGTATAAAGTTTGAAATAGGGTCCTCTTTCCTTCTTTTGGCTATGGATTTCCTGTTCTCCCAGCACAATTTCTTGAATAGATTATTCTGCCCCAACTGGGTGGCTTTAACAGCCTTGTCAAAAATCACTTCACCATAGAAGTGATTGTTTCTGAAACATCCATTTGGTTTCATTGGTCTGTGTTTTTATTTTCATGCCAGTACCATGCTATTTTGTTACTGCTTTAGCTGGGTAATACCATTTAAAGACCAAAGTGAAATTTCTCCATCTTCACTTTTCATTTTTTAGATGTTTTTCACTATTTAAGGCTACTTACCCTCCCAAATAATTTGAAAATTGTGTTTTCTGCTTGTTTACAACATAATGATGCAAGTTTTGTCAGGATTGCATTGAATCTATATATCAATATGGGTAGAATTGATATCTTAATAATAATTAGTGTTCTAGTCCATGAGCATGGAGTCTTCAATTATTATGGCTATTTATTTATTTATTTTTAATTGTATTTTTTTGAAGATACATAGATCACAAAAATGTTAGATTAAAAAATATAAGAGGTTCTGTTATACCCTACACCCCACCCTCCCCACTCCTCCCACATCAACAACCTCTTTCATCAGTGTGGCACATTCATTGCAACTGATGAATACCTTTTGGAGCACTGCAATACAGCATGGATTATAGTTTACATTGTAGTTTACACTCTCCCCCAGTATGTTCAGTGGGTTATAACAGGATATATAATGTCCAGCATCTGTCCCTGCAGTATCATTTAGGACAACTCCAAGTCCCCAGAATGCCCCCATATCATACTTCTTTTCCCTCTCCCTGCCTTCAGCAACTCCTGTGGCCACTTTCTCCACATAAATGATATAATTTCTCCCATTGCTACAGTCACAATATTTCTATAGTAGAATACCAGTAAGTCTACTTTAGACTATATTTTATTCCTCCATTCTGAGGTCCCTGGGATGGTGATGCCCACTCCTCCTCTAAATTGAGAGAGGGCTTAGATCCCACATGGCTGATGGATGGGATTTTCCTGCTTTCAGTTGTAGGCACTTTCAGTTTCTTAGTATGGTGGTTGACCATCCTCATCTCCCTGTTAGCTGACCTGGGTAAGTCCAATAAACTGGAGAGAGTAGGTGTTGCCTTGAAAATCTCCTGAAGCTCAGGGCCTAGCTGGGACATGGTTAGTCCAGGGATTCGTGTCTCCTGGACAAACACCAGCCTCAGCACCAACCACAGGTTCAGTAAAAGTAACAGAAGAGGCATGTGTAGAAAGGTCACATCTGAGTCAAACTCCATGACACTCTGGAACACAAATTACAAAGTAGGGCCCACTGACAAGGCACTGAAGTCCAGAGCCATCTGCCATGACCAAAGGACCTGTGTGTCTCTGCAGCCCTCAGGAGCACCACTACCTGTTGTGGTATCTACTTTGGCTGTCTCTGGGATCCACCTGAGGATTGTGTAAGTCTGACCCCTCTGATGACCTCCTGACTCTTTTTTTTGGAGACTCTTAGCCACATTAACTCATTTGTGTTTACCATTCCCCCCTTTTATTCAGATATTTTTCTAGTTGCATCACCAGCTAGTGATTAGTAGTAATCCATTGGCACCAGGGAGGCTGATCCCTGGGAATCATGTCCCATGCTGGGAGGAAGTTAATGCATCTACGTGCTCAGTTTGACTTAGAGAGTGGCCACATTTGAGCAACATGGAGGTTCTCAGGAGGTAACTCTTAGGCATCCTGTAGATCTAGGCCATGTTGACATTTCAAGCACATAGGCTCATAAGCATAACCATTAATATCAAGGGCCCATCATTGGACCATCCTTCTTCACTGGTCTTTGCCCTTGCACTTGGGGGATTGTTACTGTTCAATTGGGGAATGCGACAGAGCTCTCTAGGATGTGAACTCAGCACTCCCTCAGTTGTCATTTGAAACTCTACCTCCTATGTCAGTATCCCATGAATAGACAAACATATCTATATACCCTATATGCATGCCCTGGAGAACTCCCTCCCACCTATACATCCCCCATCAATGACATCCCACAGCAGTGCTCCTCCCCTGCCATAGTTGAACCCCTCTGATCCAAAACTTCTTCAATAATGAAGCCTAATACATTGCCTAATTCCATTAAAAGGAAATAAAATAGTAATAATTGGTTTAAAGATTAGAAATAAAATACATTATAATTTAGAAAAAATAAAGTAAAAAATAAATTGTGGTATTAAGAAGTGAAAAATACAATTTTTTTTTTAACATCTTGCCTTTCATCACTTTAATAGCTGTTGTCCTGCATGTGCAGTGGCAAGGCAATCTTTTCCATTTCTTCCTCAATGTCTTATATCTTTTTGTTATCATGTCTTCAAAAAAGTTTTAGTTCACAATAATATCACATATAGAATATAGGGGACTCCCATATACCCAACATCCTCCCCATTTCCCCTTTCCCCAGCCATGATCTTTTTACTTGTGGATGTTACATTTATTACAACTGATGTATGAATATTGAAACATAGCTACTAACAATGTTTACATTATGGTTTACATTATGGTTTACATTTTAGACACTTTTATAAATTTTTGGTGAAATTTAACATGGTTTATATCCATCATTGCATGATCATGCAGAACACTTCCATTCCCCCTCAGTTACCACTGCTTCCATCTATTCTATTACTCTCTTCCCCTCCCCTCCCTTTGGGGCTCACAGTGACTCCCACGCTTCACTGTTTGAAGGACAAGATTCATAGATACTTGCAACTGTGCTGAGGGCTTGACACACTAGTCTTTCCTCCCCCATTGGGAGCCACCCATGCTCTCAAGAGACACCTTCCCCTCTGTATGAGAATATCAGGCCTCCCCAGGATGGGGTTACAACACCTTCCCACTCATTGTATGGGCCACCACTCACTGATATAACACAATATGACAACATGAGCACTTATACACTCCCTAGAAGCCTGCCCCAGGTGCCCCCATCAAACACTTTAAATCCATAACCTTTCCTTATATTTTCTGAAGAGTTTTCTCAACATTATAGTTTTAACCATGTACCTGACAATTTTCCATGTTCACCTCCTCCCCAATATTCTCCTGTGGTACATTTTATTTTTGTGGGGTCAGTTATAACATCCCCCTTTCATTTCTGATTGTATTTATTTGCAGCTTTCTTTTTTCTTTGTTATTCTAGATAGGGGCTTATCAATTTTATTGATCTTTTCAAAGAACCAGCTTTTGCTTTTGTTGATTTTCTCTATTGTCTTTTGTTATAATTTCATTGATTTCTTCTCTAACCTTTATTATTCACTTCCTTCTGCTTACTTTTATATTGGTTAGTTGTTGTTTTTCTAGTTTTCCAATTATCCTGGCAGAGCTCCCAGGAATCGGTATTCAGTATTCTTTTGGTTATTGTGTGAAACTCAACCCAATGTGACAATGCCCCATGAGCACTTGAATACATTCATATGCCTTATAGATATGCACCAGATTAACTTCCTACTGTGTATCCACCATCCTTGACACCCCACCCCAATGATCCTCTCCTGTAATAGATGCAACCCTTCTGTGATCCAAAACTTCTTCCAATATGAAGCCAATAAAAAAACCAAAAAATCAATAAGAAGATAAAATAATTATAGTTTTGAAAATAAGAAATAAAATAGAAAAAATTTAAAAATACATTTAATAAAATAAGGAAAAAAATAAACTTTTTGACATGTCTTTCAATACTTTAAAACCTGTTGTCTTATATATACAGTGTTAATTTCTTCCTTTTACTCACCCATGTATTATATTTTTCATTTTGTCTCAAAAAACTTTACAAAAAGTAACTTACACAATATAAAGAATTCTCATATATCCATCACCTTTTCCCCCTTTCCCCTTTCCCATATAAATAACATTATACTTGAGGATGGTTTATTTGTTACAATTGATGTACAAATATTGAAACATTGTTACTAACCATCCTTTATGATTTACATTATGGTATATATTTTGGACCATACACTTTTATAAATTTTGATGAAACTTAAAGTGGTCTGTATCCAGTATTGTGAGATCATGTATTATAATTCCATTGCTCCAAAAATGCCTCATGTTCCATTTATTCTTCTCCCTCCCCTTCTCCTCAGTTCCTATGGCAACAACCAGGCTTCACTCCTTGAAGAAAAAGAGTCATAGTTACCACAAAATTGAGGGCTTGACATACTGGTCTGTCCTTTCCTATTAGGCACAGCCTATGCTCTCAAGAGACTCTCAGCCATCTATTTTAGAACACAACAGGGTTCCCAGGATGAGAGTCCCACACCTTCCAGCTCATTATTTGTCTCAACCCACTGATCTGAATCACAATGACAAGATGAACACTCACACACTCCCAGGAGGTCTGCTCCAGGTGAACCTGTCCCAAATGTTCCCCACATCCAACTCTCTAAACCAATAACCTTCTCACATATTTGCCAAAGATATATTCCCAACTTTGTAGCTTCAACCACATACCACAAATCCCTAACTTCACCAGCTTCCTCCCCCAACAATCCCCCAGTTCTGTAGACCGCCCAACCCACCCTACACTCCCCACCTCACAAACCAGCACTACCCAACCCAATAGGGTCACTGTTCCACTAGTCATGCAGGACTACTGAACAACCACACCCTTCTGCCTTATAGATTTTGCCCATATGGGCATTGGCTAACAAACATACTCTCCCTTTCTGTCTCCTGTAAACCTGTCTCCCAGACTGTAGCTCTGTGAGTGTGCTCAATTTGCTTAATTTTTATCAGTGAGGTAATGTAATATTTGTCCTTCAGTCCCTGGTTTGCTTCACTCAACATAAGGTCTTCAAGAGTTATATGTTATCCCATCTTTTAATGCCGCATTCCTTCTTTTTTTCTTCCCCTCCCCCACCCTACTGGTTTTGCTGTGTCTGTTCTGTGTGTGATCTTCCCTATTTCTCTTTTTGTCTTCTTATCTTTCTCCAGGATTCACTGGGATTTGATCCTGGGGAACTCTGATGTGGCGAGAGGTTCCCTGTCAATTGTGCCACTTTAGTACCTGGTCCCTGCTATGCTTCACCTTCACTCTCCCCTTCATCTCTCTTTTGTTGCATCTTCATCTTGTTGTGTTACTCACTTGCATAGGCACTGGCTCACCAGGTTGGCACTCAGCTTGCTGCAAGGGCCCTGGCTTACCATGTGGGCACTTGTACAGGCACTCAGCTTGCCATGCTGGCACTCGACTCACCATGCAGATACTCAGCTCACAACACAGGCACTTGGCTTGCCATGTGGTCACTCATGTGGGCACTCGGATCACTGCATGGGCCCTCAGATTGCCACATGGTCACCCACACAGGCACTTGGCTCACCACATGGGCACTTGGTTTGCAGTGCAGGCACTGTCTCACTGTGGAGGCATGCTTTCTCTTGTGTTTTAGCCAGGAAGCCCCAGGGATCAAACCCATATCCTCCCATATGGTAGGCTGAGGCCCTATCACTTGAGCCACTTCCCCTTCCCTGCATTCCTTCTTACATCTAAGTAATTTGTTAATCCATTCATCTGTTGATGGTCATTTGGATGGTTTCCAACTTTTGGCAATAGTGATGATCCCTTTATGAACATTGATGTGTATATATCTGCTTGTGTTCCTGCTTTCAATATTTCTGAGTATATGTCCAGCAGTGGAACTGTGGAATCATATGGCAGTTCTATACCTAGCTTCCTGAGGAAATGCCAAACTGTCCTCCACAATGGCTGCACCATTCTACATTCCCAACAGCAGTGGATAAGTGTTCCCTTTACTTCACATCCTCTCCAACAGTTGTAGTCCTCTGGTTTTTTCATAACCACCAGTCTAATGGTTGTGAGAGGATATCTCATTATAGTCTTGACTTGGATTTCCCTAATAGCTAGTGATGTTGAGCATGTTTTTCATGTGCTTTTTAGCAATTTGTATTTCTTCTTTGGACAAGTGTCTATTCAAATCACTTGCTCGTTTTTTAAATGTTTTTTTTGTTTTGTTTTTTGTTTTTGAGGAGTAGGATTTCTTTACATATGCTGGATATTAGGCCCCTATAAGATATTCGTTTACCAAATATTTTCTCCCATTAAGTAGGGGGCCTTTTTTACTTCCTTGCAAACTTTGAGATATAAAGTTTTTCAATTTTGAGTAGGTACCATTTATCTATTTTTCCTTTTGTTGCTTTGGTTGTAAAGTTCATGAAGCCATTTCCTAATAAAAGGTCCTTTAGATGCTTCCCTACATTATTTTCCAAGATCTTTATGGTCTTGGCTCTTATATTCAGATCTCTGATCCATCTTGAATTATTTTTTGTATAAGGTGTGAGATGCTGTTCCTCTCTCATTCTTATGGAAATGGGTGTCCAGTTCTCCAAGCACCATTTATTGAAGAGACCATTCTCTCCAGTTGAATGGGCTTGGTGGCCTTGTCAAATATCATTTGTATATGTGAGGATCTATATCAGAACTCTCAGGTTCCATTTGTCATCATGTCTATCCTTGTAACAGTACCATGCAGTTTTGACCACTGTAGCTTTGAAGTATGTTTTTCATTCAGGTGGTATGATTCCTTCAATATTATTTTTCTTTTTCAATGTATCTTTGCCTCTTCAGGGCCCCTTGCCATTCCAAATAAATTCCATAGTTAGCTTTTCTATTTCAGTAAAAATGCTGTGGTAATTTTTATTGGGATTGCACCAAATCTCCAAATGAGTTTGGATAAGATATACATCTTAATGTTGTTTAGTCTTTCTATCCATAAACAGTGAATATTCTTCCATTTATTTAGTTCTCCTTTGATTTCCTTGAACAGTGTTGTACTTTTCTGTGTACAGTTCATTTACATCTCTTTAATTAAATTTATTCTTAGGTAATTGATACTTTTCATTGCTATTGTAAATGGGATCTTATTGATTTCCTCCTCAGATAGTTCATTAATGGGTTACAGATATGCTACTGATTTTTGTGCATTTGATCTTATAACCGGTGTCTTTACTGATCACATTTATAAGTTCTAAGAGCTTTATTGTAGATTTCTCAGGGCTTTCTATATTTAGGATCATGACACCTGCAAATAGTGAAATTTTTACTTCTTCCTTTACAATTTGGGTTTTTTTTTAAAAAATCTTTTTCTTTTCTAAGTGCTCAACCAAATATTTCTAACAGAATGTTAAATAAAAGTGGTGAAAGTGGGCATCTTTGTCTTGTTTCAGATATTAGAGGGAAAGCTTTTAGGATTTCACCATTGAAAACTATGTTCCTTATACCCTTTATCATTTTGAATATACCCTTTATCATTTTGAAGAAGTTTCCTTCTATTCATATCTTTTACAGTGTTTTTATCAGAAAAGTGTGCTGTATTTTTTCAAATGCTTTTTCTGCATTTTTCTGTTTATGTGGTATATTACATAGATTTTCTTATGTTGGACCATCCTGGCTCACCAGTCTTGAAACTTGCTTGGTCATGGTGAATAATTCATTTAATATGTTGTCAAATATGATTACCAAGTATTTTATTGAGAATTTTAGCATCTAGGTTCATTAGAGTTTGGTCTATAATTTTCCTTTCTCTTTCATCTTTGGCTTTGGTATTATGGTGATGTTGGCATCATAGAACGACTTAGGCAGAGTTCCTCAACATCTTTATTTTGGAAGAATTTAAGCAGGAATTGTGTCAGTTCTTTCCAGAATGTTTAGTAAAATTTACCTGTGACGCTTATCTTGTCCTAGACTCTTCTTAGTTGGGAAATTTTGATGACTAAATCTGTTTCATGACTTGTGATTGGTCTGTTGGATTCATATTCTTTCATCAATGAAGTCTGCTTGTGTGTCTCTAGGAATTTGTCCATTTCCACTAAATTATCCATCTTGTTGGCATACAATTTTTCAAATAATCCTCTTATGATACTCTTTATTTCTGTGGGGTCAGTGGTGATATCCCCTTCCTCACTTCTTATTTTATGTATTTGCATCTTCTTTTTTTTCTTTGTTAGTCTGAGGTTTTATCAATTTTATTAATCTTCTCAAGAAATTGGCTTTGGCTTTGTTTATGTTTTCTAGTGCACTCTTAGTTTCAATTTCATTTAGCTCTGCTCTAATCTTTATTTCCTTCTTTCTGCTTGCTTTGTGGTTATTTTGTTGTTCTTTTTCTAAGTTCTCCAGGTTGCTGACAGGTGTTTGATTTTAGCTCTTTCTTCTTTTCCAATATAGGCATTTATGGGTATGAATTTCCCTCTCAGCACTGCTTTTTTTTGCAGCACATAAATTTCGATACTTTTTTGTTGTCATTGTCATTTGTTTCTGATAGTTATTGATTTCTTTTGGAATTTCCTCCTTGACCCACTGATTGTCTAAGAGTTGTTTTTTAAATGAATTTTTATTTATTTTTAAAAGATACTTAGATTACATGAAATGTTGCATAAAAATTATATAAGGGATTCCGTATACCACCCTCCTCACATGTGTCCCTTTTCCCCACATTAACAATTTCTTTCATTAGTGTGGTATATTCATTGCACATGAGGAACACACTTTGGATTATTAACACAGAGTGTAGATTATAGTTTACACTATAGTTTACACTCTCTCCCACTCCGCTCTGTAGGTTATGGCAGGATATATAATGGGCTGTGTCTGACTTGCAGTGTCATACAGGACAATTCCAAGTACTGAAAGTGCCCCAATTTTACACCTCTTTCACCCTCTCCCTGCATTCAGTATCTCTAGTGGCCATATATCCATATCAATGATATAATTTCATCCATTGCTAGAATCACAATAAATCTATAGTAGAACACCAGTAAGACCACACTAGTCCATATTTTATTCCCCAATCCTGAGGATTCTGGGATAGTGATGCCCATTCCACCTCTAATTGAGAGGGGCTTTTGCTCCCATATGACTGATGGATGGGACTCTCTTGCTTGCTCTTGTAGACTCTATTCCTTGGTGTAGATGTTGTCCAATCTTACCTCCTTGTTAGTTGTCCTTGGTGAATCCAATGAACTGGAGATTAGGTGTTGCAATTCTGCTGTGGCTCAGGGACCACCTGGCAAATGGACAGCCAAAAGATTAAAGTTTCTTGGACATACATTTACCAACTCTACTGCCAATTGTAGGTTCAATAAATGGGACAGAAGAGGTACGTGTAGAGAAGTCACATCTGAGTCCAGTTCTGTCACACTCAGGTGCACAAATTCTAAAATAGGGCCCACTGGCAAGGCACCAAAATCTGTAGCTATCTGCCATAACCATAGGATGTGGTATTCTCAAAGCCCTCAGCATCCTGCTATTTGGGATAGTATCTACTTTGGCTGTTTATGATATCCTGCTGAGATGTGCATAAGCATTGCTTCTCTGGTGACCTCCCAACACATTTAAAGTCTCATAGTCATATGTACTCATTTGTCTTTACCATATCCCCTATTCATTCAAGGTCTTTTTCCAGTTGCATCACCAGCTGGTGCTTGGTAGTAATCCCTCAGTGCCAGGGAGGCTCATCCCCAGGAGTCATGCCACATGTTGGGGGGAATGTAATGTTTTCGTATGCTAAGTTTGGCTTACAGAGTGACCACATATGAACAAAATTGTGGTTCTCAGGTGGTAACTATTGAGCACCCTACAGCATTAGGCTAAGTTGCAATTTCAAGAACAAAAGGCTCATAAGCATAGTCATCAATATTAAGGGCCCATCAATGGACTATCCTTCTTTAGTCATTGCCCCTGTACCTGGGGAATTGTTACTGTTCCATTAGAGAATGTGGCAGGACTCCTGAGAATGGGAATTCCGTATTCTTTGAGTTGTGTGAATCTCTACCCTTGGTGGCATTTGAACATATTTATATATGTTGCAGGTATGTTTTATTGCTGTCCTATCATCTTTTTATCTTGGTAGTTTTTTTCAGTTGATTAGTTTCTCTCACTACTCTCAGATTTTATTTAGTTGCTATTTTTGTGTATGTGTTAACTTTTCTTTTTGGTACTTTTTCCCTCTTATTCTATTTCCTTGCCGAAACTATGTTCCCTTTAAGGAAAAGATTAGGGCCAGAGAAAGCAAAGGAGGTAAGAAAAGAGAAAGGACTATAGTAATAATAATAGTAAAAGTAAGAAGAGAAACCATATTAAGACCTAAGAAAATTTATATTTAACTCATGTAAGCAGTGTAGAGTAATAGGAATAAAAAATGTATTCCAACAGTGAAATGGGAAATCAAATAGAGAAAAATATATAGGATATATTAAAAGGCCAGAATGATGAGAAGAGAGGGGAAGAGAAAAAAGATAAAAAGGAAAAAAATGTTAATAAAAGAAAAAACAGAATAGATGAGATAGGAAAAAAACCAGGATGATTGAGGACTAAAAAAAGAGAGTTGGAATGTAAGAAGAACAGAAAATAGAAGATAGAAAGATGAGGGACAGAAAAGAGATAGTTTTGGTAGACAAAATGGGTAATACATAAAAGGGGAAACCAAGGAAGAGTTAACACAGCAAACAAGGAAAAAGCAGCAGCACCTACATTTTTTTTAAAAGGAGGGAAGGAGAAGAGGAAAGGAAAAGAAAATGAACAAAAACAAGCAAGCAGTCAAACAAAAACTAAGGTAAAATAGCCTTCCATCTCAGTCCCCTGAGGAGATTCTCATGCTGCTAGTGTTCACCAACCAATTACACTGCCACCTGCCCTTTCTTCAGGTTTTAAAGTAAGTTTAAGCAAGCAAACTAAGTTAAATTTTTAAAATGTACCCTTTTTAGGAAAAAATAAGAGGTCCAAGAAAAGCTAATAAATTAAGGTCTATGTTTTCCCTGTCCCAAAGTAACAGCTGGGTATTTGATATCCTGATGGATAATTACTCTAAGAGGAACCTGTTATCAAACTAGGGACTTTGTGTATTCAAGGTGAAAATCTTACATTGAGCTAAATTTTCTCACTGGGTCATTGAGCTCTTCAGAAAGCTATCCAGTCTTTTTTCCTTAGTTTTTTACTCTTTGCCATTGGGTAGATAACTGTTGATTAGTAGCCTGTCTGTTCCTGCCCCTTTACTCTTCTTTTTGCTTTCTCTCCCAGGGTAGCAGGATGCAACAGTCTGTGTGAACAGATACCCCCTCACCTCTCCTTGTCAGATTGGGTTCCCTTCTGAAATTTAAAGGGAACCCTGATGACCAAACTTGAAGAAAATTGAGAGGAAAATTACTCCCAATCCTCCTCCTGACCCCCCTTCTTCCCAGGTTACCCTAAATAGTCTCTTGGAAGCTTATTAAGCACTTCCTACTGCCTGCCTCCTTTAGGGGAGTTGAAATTTTGATAGTTTTCACCATAGAGTTAGTCGATTGGCTTACTCTGCTCTCAGGCCAATTTTCTCTATCCCAGGGTGGTTAAGTAAATCAGGCTGCCTTAGTAGATTTGCCTCTCCCTTCTTCTTTGTGTCATCTTTAGCTGGCTGGTATGCTCCCCAAAGCTCAAAGGGGGTCCAGGCAACCAAACCCACAGAAAAGAAACCCCTCTCCAACTTTCATCAGAATCCTCCCACTCTTGGAGAACACTCCCTCTTGCTGGTGGTTTGTGGGAATTGGGACTTCCAGTTTTTTTTTGCCTTGAGGGTGGGGCTTAATCATCCCTCATTTCCAGCCTCAGGGGTGAGAAATCATTGTTTTACCTTGAGTAATTTATCTTTGTCCAGCTTCCTCCAGACAAATGTCCTTAAGCTCCTGTTCTTTGTTTCCCAGAACAGCTCACTTGGGCAGGATCTTGCCCGCACTCAGCGATTTTGTGTGGGAGGATAGTGAGTGCCCACTTAAACTGATGCCATCTTGCTGCCTCCCCCTTGGGCTGTCTATTATCTGTGTCATTTCCAGTAGACCAATTATCCTGGTGTCAGATTATGATTAGTGGTGTGTGTCTGTCATTTGGGACAGGAAAAGTGTCTTGTTGAAGAAAATCTTTGGTATAATGCATTTAAGGAGTTGCAAATTGGGTCATATCATGGTGTGACAATAAGTGATCAGTTCTTAATTTTATTCCCAGAGACAAGTCTGCTTGTAACAATTTCATACGGGGTGGGTTTGTTTCCTGAAAGGAACGCTATGAATAAACATGAGGGCCAAAGGTAAAATCTTGGGCCAGAGAAGGCCAGGTTCTTCAATTAATTTAGACAGATTTAATTTAAATTTATAATTACAGTTCTTTTATTTGTGGGTACTTTCACATGAAAATGTGAAAACATGAAAATGTGAAAGAGCATTTTATAAAATTTCAGACTCTATCATTTCTGGGTGAACCTTTATCTTAATGACGGCAAGCATAGATGGGAGTAAAATAGCAGAAAGGAGGTAATTTACTTGTCCATAATTTTCAACTGGCATACCAGAAGAAGTGAAAATCCCTGTTTCCACAGCATGCTGAAATAATAAGTTATAACAAAAGCACATACGCTAGCAGTATAAATGAATTCTCTTTCAAATAGAAAGCAAGAATGGGTAAGAGCATAGAGTTCATCCTCTTTGGCAGAAAAAATTGAAGAAGGCTACCTAATTCAATCAGTATGTGGTAACTACATAGCCTTTTTGGAATGTACCATTTAAATTTTCAGTACAAGAAGCATTAACAAATAGAATGACATTGGGTTTGATCATAAGAGCAGGTATGGAGTTAATTTTTTAAATCAATTTATTGAAGTATATCACTCATGCATAAACAGACATAAACAATAAGTGTATAATAATAGCTGAGTACTTACAAAACAAACATATATAACATCATACAGGACTCTCCTAACACATCCTACCACCAATAACTTGCATTGTTGTTAAACCTTTTAATTAATGATTTAAAGAGCATTGTCAAAATATTACTACTAACCAAAGTATTTTTACCCCAACCAATCCTATTATCTTTATATCATTTATATATGAATATTCATGAGCAATTAAGTGTACAGTAAAAGTTGTGAACCTACAAGGCAAATATGCATAACGTTATACAGGGTTCCATACATCAACCCACCACCAACACCTTGCATTGTTGTGAGATGTTTGTTACAAATTATGAAAGAATATTGTCAAAATCTTACTACAAATCATAGTCCTTATCTTACATTTGGTTTGTTTTTCCCACAACCCACCCTGTTATTATTTTTTAAATATATTTTTTATGACAGAAGTTATAAAGTTATAAAACAATCATGCCCATGTGCGAAATTCCCAAACAGTACCTCTCCATCAACGCACTGTACTGTACTGTGATGGAACATTTGCTACAGATAAGATAATATCAGCTGAATGTTACTATGTCCATAATGTACATTTGGCTCACATTTTCCATGCTGCCTCATTTTCAACACAGTACTTTTGCATAGATGCAAGAATTTTATATTACTGCTAACCACAGTCCATAGGTCACTCCAGCTCTATTTTTCCCATTCTTTTCATTCCCAACACTGTGCAGTAGTGATGTACATTTGCTCTAGCTCACAAAGGACATGCTTGCATCTGTACCATCAACCACAACTCTCACCCACCTCTTGGTATACTGTGCTTTCAGTTCCTACATTATTCACTCACATTCTGTCAGTTGTCTTTTATGTACCTAGACTACCATTTTCAGCCACTTCCCCATTTATAAACTAGTTGTTACTGTGTTATCCACTCTACACATTTCCACACTTCTACAGTAAAACTAATTAAAGCTTCTACATACATTAAACATCAGTAGTCCATCTCAGTCCTCCTCTTATCTCCTTTAAGAATCCACCACCTACCATCAGGTTTTGAAGATATTTTCCTACAGTTTCCTCTAGAAGTTTTATGGCTCTTTTATATTTGGGTTTTTGATCCATTTTGAGTTAATTTTTGGATAAGGTGTGAGATAGGGGTCCTTTTTCCTTCTTTCGGCTATGGATATACAATTTTTTCATTACGATTTGTTGAATGGACTGTTCTGCCAAGCTGTGTGGGTTTGACAGGCTAGTAAAAAATCACTTGACCATACATGTGAGGGTCTGTTTCTGAGCCATAAATTCGTTCCATTGGTTTATAGGTCTGTCTTTATGCCAGTACCATGGTGTTTTTACACTATAGCTAGGTAATATGATTTAAAGTCTGGAGATGAGGGTTTGCTTTTCCTTTTTATGATGTTTCTGGCTATTTAGGATCCCTTACTCTTCCAAATAAATTTGATCATCTTATTTTCAATTTTTTTTTTTAATGTGGGTGGATTTTTTATTGGGATTGCATTGAATCTGTTTATCAATTTGAGTAGAATTGACATCTTCATATTTATTCTTCCAATCCATGAGCATGGAATGTTCTTCCAGTTATTTAGGCCATTTTTTATTTCTTTTAACATTGAGTTGCAGTTTTCTGAATAAAAGGGTTTTATATTGTTGATTATGTTTATTCCTGACTATTTTAGTTATATCTGTCATATTTTATTTTCACCACTCTTTTGATACTTTTAGTTACTATTATTGATATAATCTTTATTTCTGAACTTTCTTCCAGGCTTCTGTCTCCCATCTTTTCTTTACAGGTTCTAGAACACCCTTTAGTATTTCCTAAAATTCTGGCCTCTTGCTTAGAAATTCTCTCAGTTTCTGTTTATCTGGGAATATTCTAATCTCGCCCTCATTTTTGAAAGACAGTCTTGCTGGATATAAAATTCTTGGCTGGTAGTTTTTCTCTTGTAGTATCTTAAATATATCAGACCACTGTCTTCTTTCCTCCATGGTTTCTGGTGAGAAATCAGCATTTAATCTTATTAGGTATCCCTTATATGTTATGCATTGCTTTTCTCTTGCTCTTCTCAGAATTTTCTTTGTCTTTGGCATGCAACATTATGATGAGTATGTGTCTCAGAGTTGGTCTATTTGGATTTTTTTGGATGAGAGTATGTTGTGCTTCTGGGACATGGATATCTATTGCATTCAGTAGGGTGGGAAATTTTCTACTATTATTTCTTCAAACATTCCTTCTGCCACTTTTTCCTTCTCTTCTTCATCTGGGATACACATGACATGTATATTTGCACTCTTTTTGCTGTCATTTAGTTCCCTGAGACCTTGTTCAATTTTTTCCATTCTTCATCTGTTCTTTTTTATGTTCACTTTCAGCAGCCTTTTCTTCAAGCTCACCAATCCTTTCTTCTGACTCCTCAAATCTGCTTTTATATGATTCCAGTTTTTTTTATTTTCATTTATTGCACCTTTCATTCCCATAAGCTCTGCTATTTTTCCGTGTATGCTTTCAAATTCTTCTTTGTTCTCATCCAGTGTCTTTTTAATATCCTTAATCTCTTTAGTCATCTCATTGAATTTATTAAGGAGTTTGAACATCTACAATTAGTTGTCTCAACTCCTTTGTGTCATCTGGCGGCTTATCTTCTTTAACTGGGTTATAGCTTCCTGTGTCTTGGTGTGGATAATAATTTTTGTTGGTGTTCTTGGCATCTGAATTACTAGAGTATTTGTTCTGGATTGCCAAACCATCACTTTCTCCCCCATTTTGGGGAAGTGCCACTTTCAACTCCAGCCACTGAACAGCTCCTAAGGCAGCTTATACCTTCAGTGGGTATGGAGCCTCCATGGTGTGGAGCGCTTTACTTACGAGTCTTCTCTGCAGATGGCCAGTCTCCTCCCATTCCTTCAAATATGTTGCAGGATGGTCTTCTGGTCCCTGGAGCTCCCAAATAGGTGCTTCAGCTAGCTCCAGATACCTCTGGGTACTTACTAACTGCCTATAGCAGGAGTTGACTCTAGGAGCTCCTTACTCTGCTGCCATCTTGCTGGTATTTCTTGGAGTTAATTTTGAAGTTAGTAGTTTACAGTATGAGTTTATCCCCTCATTGCATAAAGGTAGCAGAGTAGCAAGGCAAGAGCATTGCATCATATTAGGTGAAGATTAAGAGGTGAAGTAGAAGGATCTCATAAGAAGTCAGTTTTCTTAAGGAAAAATGTTACATGTGCACAGAGTTAATTTGGTAAAGGTTTAAGTAATTTTGCAGCTTAACACAGTTTGGATAAGCACAGGTAACTCTGCTCATAGGCTTGTAACTCTTGTTTTGCCAATAAAATCTTACAGCTTTCTCAAAAGAAGTTAGAATAATTTCAAGTTATTCAACAAAGCAGCTATTAAAGTTCCACACCCTGAAAAAAAATCTACATTTAAAAGCTCATGGACCCACCATACAAATGTGTCATACAAGATTCCCTAATCAAAAGAAAAGAAAACCATAAAATAATGAGAAAGATAGAAGATAATCTATGACCTGAAATTAAAGGGGTAAACCTTATAAAATAAGATGTACACAAATAAAAATATGCATTATGAAAAATATCAAAACTAGTTGAATACATTACATAAAATTTTCAGAGTCACAAATCTAAACCAATATTCCTGAAATAATTATTGGTCTTGCTTTGTGTAAAATACTGATATAGTTAAAATAAATAACTAAATGATAAAAGTAGCTACCTTAGAAGTTAGAGTAAGTAAAATTAAACATTAGAGTGTAGACACATAAGTTAATAGAGCAGCAAAAAACAAATCATTTATAAATGGAAAAAAATAGAATAGCTAAGATTCAGATTAGCATTCTTAATAATTCTTTCTGCAATGAAGATTGTGTTCTATTTCTGCTTACGCTATTACAGAAGCCACAAGCAACATATAGCTATTGGGCACTTGAGATTTGTATACAATTACTTGAATATCTTTCTTCAATTTTGTGGGTCATATATCAAGAAATATAATTGTTAATCATCAGCTAATTCCATGTATATCTTATTGAGGAACTGCATAAATAATTTTGACAGTGCTTGCATCATGGTACATAACTAACAGCTATGTACACAGATTCTAATTTCTCCACATCCTCACCAATAGTTGTTTTAGATTTTCAAAAAAGTATAAACTAACCCAGCAGGTGTGAAGTGATATCACATTGTGGTATTGATGTGCATATCCCTAATGACTAAGCATGTTGAGTATCATTTCATGTTGTTTTATCCAATTTCATGTATTCCTTGGAGAAATATCTATTGAATACTTTGCCCATTTTATATTAGGTTATTTTTCTATGTTAAATGGTAAGGGATTTTTAGAATATACATTCTGGATATTTGGCCCTTCTGAGATATGTGATTAGAAAGTATTTTCTCCCTTTTCACTTTCTGGAGAGGGTCCTTTGATGAAAAAGTTTTTAAATTTTTTGTGAAATACAGTCTGCCTATTTTTTTTCTTTTGTTTCTACTTAATGTCATATCTAAGCATCATTGGCACATCCAAAGTAATGAAGAATTACCCCTATATTTACTTGTATGAGTGTTATTGTTTTGCTGTATCATTTACCTCTCAAAATGACAATATTTTGTAAACATCATAAGGTAAGGATCAAAATTCATGCTTCTTATTTGCATATCTAGTTGTTCCACCACCATGTGGTGAAGACACTTCCTTTCTGAGTGCAAGACCTTGATGCTTTTTTTGGGGAAAATTAATTGACCATAGATATATGGGTATATTTCTGAAGTATCCATTCTATTCCATTGTTTTAGATGTTTACCTTTATGCCAATATCATGCCATTTTAATAACTGTAGATTTGTATTATGCTTTCAAATATAGAATTTGATGATTTCTAGTTTTGTTCTTATTTTTCAATATATTTTTTACCTATTCAGGGTCTTCTCTAATTCCGTGATTTCGAGTGTCAGCTTACATTTCTTTTAAAAAATGGGCTGTGAGATTTTGATAGGTATTGCATTGTATTTATGAATCTTTTGGGGAAGATTTCCACCTTGACTATATTAAATCTGCTATTCCATTAAATGGGATGCCTTTCCATTTATTTAGGTCCCTTTAATTTCTTTCAGCAATATTTTATAGATATTTTACAAATCTTGCATACCTTGGTTAAAATTATATGTAGCAATTTTATTATATTTGATGCCTTTCAAAATTATTTTTTCTTAAAAAATTTGGATTTCTTACAATTTGTTTGCCTACATACAACTGATTTATGCATGTTAATCTTTTACCCTAACACTTAACTGCATTTATTTATTAGCTCTAATAGTTAGGGTGTGTGTAGGTGTGTAAGTGTAAATAGACACGTGTGGCTGCTGTAGGTTTTTCTGTATAATAAGATCATGTCATCTCAAATCAGATAATTTTATTTCTTGTTTTCCAATTTGTACCCCTTTTCCTTCTTTTTATGGCCAAGCTGGTTTTACAGGAATATTGAGTACAATGTTTAATAGCAGAAAGTGAAAGTAAGCATCCTTGCCTTGTTCCTGACCTTAGGAGGAAAGTTTCAGGCTTTCTCCTTTGTATATGATGCTGGCTTTTGATTATTCATAAATTTCCTTTATGAGGTTGAGGAAATTCCTTTCCATTTCTAGTGTGTTGATTGCATTTATCATGAAATGATATTGCATTTTACCAAATGTTTTTCTGCATCAAACTAGATCTCATTTTTGTTACTCTAATATGGTTTAATACATTGGTTGATTTCTATATGTCAGCACATCCCTTGCCACCTTAAGCTAAACCCCACTTGGTCATGTTGTATAATCCTATTAATGTTCTGCTAGATTTGGTTTGCTACTATTTTGTTGAGTATTTTGGCATCTGTATTGAAGAGGCATAATTGTCTGTAGATTTTATACTTTTTACTGGCTTTCTTATAAGGTTAAGGCTGGACTCATAGAGTCACTTAGGATGTATTCCTTTCTCTTACATTTTTGTAAGAGTTTGAGAAGGATTGGTGCTAATCCTTTATTTTTTAATTTTTAATATACTTTTTAACTTTTCTGTAAGATACTTAGATTATATAAATTTTACATAAAATATATGGGAGATTTTCATATGCCCCATTCCTTACTCCTCATACATTTTCCTACATTAACAGCATTCTTCAATCATGTGGTTCATTTGTTACAATTGATGAACACATTTTGGAGCATTCTCCAGGATTGACCACATGCTAGGCCACAGATAACTCTAAATGAATTCAGAAAGATTGAAATTATACAAAGTATTTTCTTTGACCACAATGGAATGAAGCTGGAAATCTGTAAAGGGCTGAGAACCACATTACACAAAAAAAGTTCATTACTCAAACAATGAACCAAGGAGGGAATCACAAAAGAAATCACAACTGCCTTGAATGAAAATGATAACACAGCATATCAAAACCTGTGGGATGCACCAAAGGCTGTACTGAGAGGGAAATTCATAGCTGTAAATACCTATATTATAAAAAAAGAAAGAGCTAAAATCAAAAACCTAACTGCACACCTAGAGGAATTAGAAAAATAACCAAAAACTAACTGAAAACATGTGGAGGGAAGGACATAACAAAGATTAGAGCAGAGCTAAATGAAATTTCAAGTAAGAAAGTACCAGAAAAAAATAAAACCAAAAGCTGGTTCTTTGAGAAGATTAATAAAATTGACAGTCACTTAGCTACACTAACAAAGAAAAAAGAGAGAAGATGCAAATTCTAATTCTTTAAATGTTTCATAGATTTCATCAACATAACCATTTTGTCTTGAAAATTTCCTTCACTGCTCATGTACTAGAGATTCTTGCCACCCTATTAAAGAATGTAGCATGACACCTCAAGATGGAAATTCAATATTCTTTTGGTTATGATGTGGCTCTCTACCCACCAAGTTAACACCCTATGTCCACTTGTCAGTGAAGTCCCTTATTGAGGAAACACTCTTCAAAATCTTCCAGGATGGCCTCTTTTCAAATACTGACCCATGCCTGAGCAATTTGGAAGCCTTTCTTGAATACTCAAGTTCAATTTTATTGCCTATCCAAAGTTTATGAAAATCTCTGTGTTTCTACCAAAGCCTGTCCTACTAATAATACACTTTTCTTGACTGAACTCTTCACCAGAAAATTAAATCCAAATGGCCAGGTATCTTGTCTGTCTTATCTTTCAACATAAGAGTTTATCATATGAAGAAGCTCAGAAGCATTATTTACAGAATGGAACACTGGTTTGGGTCTTTGTTATTTATTAAAGTCCAAGTTTAGGGATTAGCATTGATGGAAACCACTTGTGAGGGAAGTAACTGAAGAGTTATGAAGAAGTGAGTGTCCAACCAATGAATGCTGGGGGTTATAGTGGATGTATATGTGGGCTACCTGAATCAATTGCAAAGGTGATTGAATAAATGTCATCAAGTATTGTTGAAGCAAACCCTTGGTGATGATAAGACAATTACATATTTTGTGGTACCAGGCTGGGGATTGAATCTGGGACCTCATATGTATGAAGCTGGCACTCAACCACAGATCTTCATTGGCTCCCAAGTTGATATTTTTCATTTGTTTGACTATTGGTTGTTTTTAGTTTTTAGGAGGCACTGGGGCTTAACCCAGGACCTCCCCTGAGGGAAACAGGCACTCAACCACTTGAGCTACATTCTTTCTGCACAATATATTTTTGTTTCATCACTTTAGGGGTCCTTTTGATTATTCTGAAAGTTTCTCCTTTCAATTTTATCTAAATCATTTCATGTTTCATATCTAATTTACAAAGAATGGTTGCTGGATTTCTTAGCCTAATTTATGGCATCTGTTTTTAGGTATTTTAATAACAGATCTTCTAATATTGAAGATGAATAATTATCCATAAAGTTTGTTGTTTCCTCAATTTATCCTGATATGTTTCTGCTTTTAGAATTATTCCTTCCAGAAAAAAGTTAGTGAAGATGTTTGGTAATATTTAGAAAATTTGGAAGATTGTGAACAGTGCTCCTTTCCTTCCTAAAGATTGGCCTGTTTCCTATGGTTTGTATGTTATAATTAGTACTCAACTATTTCTACATTATTCTGTTCAACTTGCATGTAAATTTTTCTAAATTGATAAAATATCTAAGGGCTCAAACTTCATAGTTTTTATATTGAGGACGTGAATGGGAAAACCCTTGATACATAAAGAGCTCCAGGGCCTGAAAACTAATAATAACAACAATGATAATAATTAAATATCAAATGAAATATGATTGTTTTATAAAACTGCAAGGGAATATATGAAAAATATATCCAGATAGAAATGAGAAGGAATTCAAAATTATACAATACAGAAAATCAAGTAAATATGAAAGTAGGAATTAATGGGAGAATTGAGGGTCAATAAAAGATATTACACTCAAAAGACAATTAAAAATGGCTGAGGATACTCCTACATTATCAGTAGTAACTTTAAGTGTAAATAGATTAAACTCTGAAGTCAAAAACAGAAATTTGCAGAATGGACAGAAAAGCATGACCCAACTATATGTTCTCTACAAAACACTCACCTGTTATTCAAGGACATAAATAGATTGAATGTGAAAGGTGAAACTATGCCATGAAAGTACTACCAAAGAGAGCTTGGAAGTGAGACTAATAGATAAAAGACTTTAATATAAAAGAGTGTTATAGAGGCAAAACGTCACTAAATACTGATAAAAGAGCCATTCAACAAGAATATGTAACAGTTATGAATATAAAGGCAGAGGTCCAGAATATATGAGGCAAATTTTGACAGAGTAGAAGGAAGAACTGATGATTCTTAATTAATAGTAAGAGACAGTATTACTCCACTTTTACTAATTAATAGAAAATCAATAAGGAAATACAGGTCTTGAATGATACTGTAAACATGGGGTTCTTAGCTTTTTTTATTCCACAGACATCTTTGCCAGTCAGGTGAGAACCACGGACCCTTTATCAGAATGTGACAGCAGATAGTTTTATGACACTCAACATTAATGTGTCTTTAAATTAAAATTTTTCATTCAATCTCATGGACCCCAGAAAATTTTCTCCTGAAATCTTTCCACTAACTGTTTTATGGGCTCACGGACCCCTGGCTAAGAACCCCTGCAAACAAGCAATACCTGACAGACATGTATAGATTACTTCACACAAAAGCAGAATGTGCATTTTTTTTCAAGTGTACATGGATCATTCTACAGTCTCAATCATATGTTGACCCACAAAACAAGCCTCCAAATTTAAACAAACAAACAAACATGGAAGTCATATGATGTGTCTTCAACGATAATGGAATGAAACTAGAAAGCAATAACTTAAGTACATCAGAAAATAAAACAATATGTGAAAATTAAAGGACAGATTCTTAAAACTACAATAAGTTAAGGAGAGACTCACAGTGGAAATTAGGAAATAATTTGAGGTGAATGAAAATGAAAATGTATTATCAAAATTTGTGGGATGCATGAAGGGCAGCGCTGACAAGTAAAATTATAGCTGTAAGTATTTTATGTTTATATTAAAAAGAAAAAGATTTCAAATCAGAGACCTACCTTCACACTGAAAAAGCTAGATAAATAAGAGCAAATTAAGCCCCTAGTGAATAGAAAGGACGTAAATATTAGAACATAGATAAATAAAATAGAGAATTTTAAAAATCAAAAGAGAAAAGTTAAGCTGTAAGTTGGTTCATTGAAAAGAGGTAAAATTCTCAAATCTTCAGCTATACTCATGAAAAACTAAGGAGTGAGGACACAAATGACTAAAATAAGAAATGACAAGTGGGCTTTATATCTGTCCATCCTGAAATAAAAAGGACTATACGAGTCCTTTTTATAAAGGTCTATAAGAGCACTATGAAGAAGTGTATCTAATGAAAGAAGTTGACGTGGGAGGAGTGGGGGTGTGGGGAATGGGGTATATGGGAACCTCTTATTTATTTTAATGTAACATTTTGTGTGATGTATGTATCTCTAAAAAAGAGAATAAAGTCTGAAAGTGTATGCCAAAATGTTAGATATTCTAGATGGAATGGCCAAATTATTCTTAGAAATACACAAACTCTGTATGCTGAATCCAAATGAACCAGGTGATCTGAAAAACCCAATAAGTAGTAGAGAGATGGAATCAGTTATCAAATACCACCCAAAAAAGGAAAGTCAAGGACCACATGGCTCACAGGAAAATTTTAATATTCAAAGAAAAATTAACACCAGTTCTACTCAAACACTTTCAAAAACTTGGAGGAAGTAAAACTCCTGAATTCTATGAGGCCAGCATCACCCTCATACCAAAGCCAGATAAACCTAACCAATTAAAAGAAAATTACAGACCATTATTTCTTGTGAATATTGCAAAAATTCTCAAAAGAAATACTAGCCACTAAAATCCAACAGAACATTAAAATAATGATACACCATGACCAAGTTGGATTTATGCCAGGTATGCAGGGGTGGTTGAGCATAAGAAAATAAATTAATGTAATACACCACATTAACAGAACAAAGCCAATAAAACCCACACAATCATCTCAATTAATGCAGAAAAGGCAGTTGACAAAATCCAGCATTGCTTCTTGATGAAAACACTTAAAAAATTAGGAATAGACGGGAACTTCCTCAACATGATAAAGGATACATATGGATAGCATGCAGCTAACACACTACAAAATAGTGAAAGACTGAAATCTTTCAGTCTACAATCAGGGAAAGGACAAAGATATCCACTGACACCAGAAGTATTCAATAGTGCACTGCAAGATCTAACCAAAGTAGGCAAAAAGAAAAAGGAAGGAAAGAAGGAAGGGAGGGAGGGAGGAGACATCCATATTGGAAGTGAAGTGTAGTCTCCCTCTTTTCAGATGACACGATTCTATATATAGAAAATTCTGAAAACTTCATAGCAAAATTACAAGAGCTAAACGTGAATTCAGCAAATTTGTGGAATATATGATCAGAACAGAAAAATCAGTAGTAATGTATATAAACACTAGTAATGAGCAATCAGAGAAGGAAATCAAGAAAACATTCCATTTATAACAGAATCTAAAAGAATCAAATATCTAGGAATAAATCTAACCAGGCATATAAAGTACTTGTAGAGAGAAAATAACCAAACATGGCTAAAAGAAATCAAAGATGGCCCAAATGAATAGATATTACATGTCCTTTGATGGATTTCTGATCTTTGTCAAGATGTCATTTCTACCAAAAGCAATTTATAGATTAGTATAATCCCATCAAAATTCCACTGACCTTATTTGCAGAAATGGAAAAGCCAATCACCAAATGTAAATGGACAGATAAGTTCTGTAATATCCAAAGCTGTTTTGTAATGGAATAATGAAATTCATGAGAATAATATTTCCAAATCATAAAAATCTTCAAAGCACAGTAATCAAATCATGGTACTGGCTGGAGTCAAACATATAGACCAATAGGATTCAATTGAGGGCTCAGAAATCTACCCTTATTTTGATGGATAGCTGATTTTTGATAAGTGGGCCAAATCCACCTTTGGGGATGGAAGAGTCTCTTCAAAATGTGGTGCTGGGGAAACTGGATTTCCATTAGCAAAAGATTGAAGGAGGATGCCTTCCTCATACCATATACAGATATCAACTCAAAATGGATCAAAGTGTGAAATATGAGCCAGAACTTGGAACGCCTGGAAGTAAATGTGTGGAAGCATCTTTAAGAGATTGCATTAGACAATGGTTTCTTAGACTTTACATCCAACACACAAGCAAAAAAAAAAAAAATAGATATATGGGACCTTGATAAAATTAAAAATCTTTTTGTTATTGGAGGTGGCTCAAGCAATTGGGTACCTCCCTCCTACATGGGAGGTCCCACATTCTGTTCGGGTGCCTCCTTAAAAAAAAGAACAAGAGCACACAATGAACAGACACAGAGACCAGTCAGTGAGTGCAATGACAGGGGGAGAAATAAATAAAATAAACCTTAAAAAATAATTGTAAACCTTTCTGAATCAAAGGGTATTACCATGAAAGTAGAAAGACAACTTACGCAATGGGAGAAAATATTTGAAACTGAATATCCAATAAAGGTGTAATGTCCAGACTATATTAAAAAAATCCTTAAAATTTTCAATAAAAAGAGAAATATTTACCTGTTTGAAATAAAGAAAAAGTGTCTGACCAGGTATTTCTACAAAGAGGATGTACAAATGACCAAGAAGGCTATGAAAATTTGCTTATCATCATTAACATTTAGGGTAATGCAAATTAAACCACAGTATAATACCATTTCACATTCACTAGAATGGCTACTATTTAAAAATGTATAATTACAAGTGTTGGAAAGGATGTGGAGAAATAGGAACACTCATTCATTGTTGGTGGGAATGTAAAATTGTGCGACTGCTGTGGAATAAATATTGTCAGTTTTCAGAAAGTTCGGTATAGAGTTAGGTATAGATCCAGTAATCCCATAACTAATTAAAGAATGGACTCAAAGAGATATTTGCATGCCCATTATCATAGCATTATCATGAAATGTGAAAAGATTGAAGAAATCCAAGTGTCCATCAACTGATGAATGGATAAATAAAATATAAGTATATAATATGTATTGAATATTATTCAGCCATAAAAAGAAATGGAATTTTGAGGATACATGGGTGGACATTTAAGACATCAGGCTGAGTGAAAAAATTCAGACACAAAAGGACAAATATTGTATGAGTTCACTGATAGGACAAGAAAACTCTTAAAATCTGAGCCTAGAATATTGTTTTCCATAGGAACAAGACATGAAATGAATTAGGGCTCAAATTGTACAGGGTTTCTATTTGGGTGGAGTGTAATGTTTTTGTAATGGAAGGTGGTGATGGTATTACAACATTGTGACTGTAATTGTATGTATTCATGTATTGTTCAAGAGGAAATCTTATGTTCTATGTATGCCACTGGAATAAAATTTTAAAAAGCATACAACTATACAATAGATTCTGGGAGCAATATTGTAAATAATGGACTAATTAATAGTACAGTTTTTAAGATGTTCTTTCAAGAATTGTAACAATTCTACATATAAATACATGTTAATTATAGGGTGATATATGGGAATTCTAATTACACATTTTCCATACTATAGGATCTCAAATGCAAATGCATGAAAAGTCACAAGTCAATGACTTTTGATTTATATATAATTAATTTGTGAAGTAACTGCATAACTATGGAGGGATAGAGAGGTATATGAACATAGCATGTATATGAATTAAGAGAAATTAGTGTTTTGGGCAAAAGTGAAACCCAAGCAACAAGAATCAGTGGTTAGACTTCTTGGATGATGGCATCAAAGTAGTTCAGACGGGGTGCAGCTCTCTTACAAAATAGGGAGAAAGCAAAGAATTCAACCCAGGAAGCTGGCTTTGGGACCTGCAGACCAGCAGACTGCTGCACACATCATCCAGGGGGGACTGGGAATGGAGAAACTAAGAGATCAAAAGGAAAACTGGGGGAAACGGACTTGGCCCATGGTTAGGGCATCTGTCTACCACATGGGAGGTCCGCGGTTCAAACCCCGGGCCTCCTTGACCCATGTGGAGCTGGCCCACGCACAGTGCTGATGTGCACAAGGAGTGCCCTGCCACCCAGGGGTGTCCCCCGTGTAGGGGAGCCCCACGCACAAGGAGTGCACCCGTAAGGAGAGCCGCCCAGTGCGAAAGTGCAGCCTGCCCAGGAATGGCACCGCCCACACTTCCCACGCCGCTGACGACAACAGAAGCGGACAAAGAAACAAGATGGACAAAGAAACAAGATGTAGCAAATAGACACAGAGAACAGACAACCGGGGGAGGGGGGAAATTAAATAAAAATCTTTAAAAAAAAAAAAAAAAGGAAAACTGGGTTGCTGCACTGTTTGGGAATAATGCCCATCATCACTCCCTTGAGGAAAACAGCCTTGCTAAAACCTGTGACTTAAAAGCCAAAGAAGAGGGGAAAGGACATATTACTCCTCAGGAAGTGTGATTGTGCATCAAAGGGCTGTGTTTTTCTTCTGTGAGTTTAACCAGCATAAAGCCAGTTTTTAATCTCTGGCTCAGAAGCTCAGGTTCTTGGAAACTGAAGGATTCACCTCAGGTTTATCAAAAGTTGCCACCTGGTGGACAGTAGGGAAAGGGAAAGAAGACAAGGCTTGACTCACTTTCATTTCACAGACAACTGAGATCTGGTCTATTCCCCATTAGTGGCTCCCTGCCCCTCTTTTGATGACTATAGCTGGGCAAACTTAAAGTTTCAAAAAAATTTGAAACAAAACTCAAAGAAGAGCTGTAAAATAAAAACACTAGGCACAAAAGAGAAATTGCTTAACAGTAAAAAGTCAACACAATCAGATGCCTACATATCAACAAAAAAATGCAAGCCATATTAACACACAGGAAGATGTGGCCTGGCCAAAGGAAGAAACCAGAATTCTAGATGAACTAATGAATTACATTTACACAAGTCTCCTTAAGCAATTCTAGTTATTGAGGGAAAATATGTCTAAAGAGATGAAGGATATTCAGATGACACTATGTGAGCATGATGAACAATTTGAAAGTCTGAATAGGAAAGTAAAAAAGCTTATGGGAATGAGGGACACAATGGATGACATTTAAAATATATTAATGGTGGGAGCTGATGTGGCTTGGGTGGAATATTGGCTTCCCACATATGAGGTCCCAGGTTCAATTCCCAGCCTTGGCACTTAAAACAAAAATACATTAGAACCCACCCACTGGGTGGACTGGGGGAGAATGTAAACTACAATGCAAACCATTATCCATGTGGCACAGCAGTGCTTCCAAATGTATTCACCAAATACAATGAATGTCCCATGATGATGAAAGAGGTTACTGATGTGGGAGGAGTGGGATGAGGGGGTGGGGGCTATATGGGGACCTCATATTTTTTTAATGTAACATTTTAAAAAAATAGAGAAAAAAAGATGAAGATCATAAAAAATACATTAGAGGTATATAATGAGAGATCTGAATTGGTTGAGATCAGAATTAGTGAATTGGAAGACAGCATCTGAACTTGAAAAGACAGAAGAAACAGAAAGAGGAAAGAATGGAAAAAATTGAACAGGCTCTCAGGAAATTCAAAGATAATGTGACCTACACAAACTTATGCATTATAAGTGTCCAAAAAGGAGAAGAGAATGGGAAAGGGTCAGAAAGAATATTTGAGGAAATAATGACCAAATATTTTCCAATCCTTATGGAAGGCAAGAATATCAATATTTAATAAGTACAATTGTGATGGTTAGGTTAATGTGTCAACTTGGCCAGGTAGTTGTGCTGAGTTTTTTGGTTAAACTAGCACTGGGCTAATTGTAATAAAAGGACATTTATGGATTTTAGCCATTACTGAGTTTACTGCATAGATGGCTGTTTACATCTGTGATTTACCAGGGAGATTGCCTTCAGCAAGAGCATTATTTTATCCAATCAGTTGAGTACCTTAAAAAGGGAAATGACTTCAGCCTTCAGAGAGAATTTCCAAGCTCACCTTTGGACAGCCATCATCTCCAAGAAACACAAGAACTTCATTGGACCACTGCCTAAGAGTAGGTTAATTTCCATATCTTCGTGCATAATCTCTTTTTCTGCCCCTTACTGATTTCCAGCTTCATTCTATTGTGGTCAGAAAAATTACTTTGTATAATTTCAATCTTTCTGAATTTATTGAGAGTTGTTCTGTGGCCTAGCATGAGGTCTATCCTGGAAAATGTGCAATGTGCTCTTGAGAAGAATGTATATCCCACTGCATTGAGGTGTAGTGTTCTGTATATATCTAGTAGGTCCAGATCCTGTAATGTATTATTCAAGGTCTCAGTTTCTTTATTGATCTTCTGTTGAGATGTTCTTTCTAATGGTGGTAATGGTGTATTAAAACCCCCACTGTAATTATAGAGGCATCTATTTCTCCACTTCGTTTTTCCAGTGTTTGCCTCAAGTATTTTACGGTGACCTGATTAAGTTCACAAATGTTTATGTTGTTCTTTCTTCTTTTTTTTTTAAAGATTTATTTATTTATTTAATTCCCCCCCCCCCCCCCGCCTGTCTGTTCTTGGTGTCTATTTGCTGCGTCTTGTTTCTTTGTCCGCTTCTGTTGTCGTCAGCGGCACGGGAAGTGTGGGCGGCGCCATTCCTGGGCAGGCTGCTCTTTCTTCTCATGCTGGGCGGCTTTCCTCACGGGCGCACTCCTTGCGCGTGGGGCTCCCCCACGTGGGGGACACCCTTGCGTGGCACGGCACTCCTTGCGCGCATCAGCACTGCACATGGCCAGCTCCACACGGGTCAAGGAGGCCCGGGGTTTGAACCGCAGACCTCCCATATGGTAGACGGACGCCCTAACCACTGGGCCAAAGTCCGTTTCCCTGTTCTTTCTTCTTGAGAGATCACCCCTTTTATTAATATATAGTGTCCTTCTTTGTCTCTCATTTTGTCCAAGTTTTTCATTTAAAGTCTATTTTGTCTGATACTAGTATAGCTACTACTGTTCTTTTCTGATTGTTTGCATGTAAAATTGTTTTCCATGCTTTCACTTTTACCATCCTTGCATCCCTGGGTCTAAGGTGAGTTTCTGGTAGACAGCATATAGTTATATTTCCTTTTCCATTCTTCCAATCTGTGCCTCTTGTTTGGATAATTTAATCCTTTAAAATTCACTGTTATTGGGGAGGAGGAGATGGTTGGCTGCCGATTTCACCTACTGATTGGGAGACTTGGCTGCCTAAGAGATAACCCCAGGAACAGCTGGGGTGAGAACCAGCCCAAGTCAGAAAGAGGCCAGTAACCACCATTCTGACTCTGTCCCCAGCCTAAGGAAAAGCCAGGCTGACAGTTTCTTTCATGCAGATCAGCCTGCAGTCCGCCTAGGCTTCAGCCCCACCTCTGGTGGGGAGGAGGCTGAGGAGCTCAGCATCAGCCTGTACAGATAACTGCAGGGAACTTTGGCTGTCATAGAGTGAAAATTAGAAGTCTACCAGGGCAATTGCGGTCATTTTGGACCCACACTGCCTACATTGCTGCCCACACCTGCAGCTCCATCCCTGCCCCAGGCAGGTGAGAAAGGGATGTGAAGCTTCATCAGTCTCACTGGGCAACTACATGTAGATTATCCCACAGAGCTGTGACTCTGTCCCTACCCCTGGCAAAGGAGAAAGTTGGAAGAAGACTCACTGGTCCCTGGTGCAATGAGGGAAGCTTGAGCCTCCACATCTTATAGCAGCAACCACATGCTTGGCTCATATTGCACAACCAGCAAGGGAGAAACAATAGGAAGCCCTAAACTAAAGAGAAAAACTGCACCCAGATGCAAAGTAATCTAGTAAACCAGATGCAAAGACACCAAAAATTGCAATCCACACCAAGAAACAGAAAGCTATGGCCCAGTTAAAGAAACAAGATGGGCCTCCAGATGACATAAAGGAGTAGAGACAACTAATTTTAGATGTTTAAACAAATCTCCTTAATAAATTCAGTGAGATGGCTAAAGAGATTAAGGATATGAAGAAGATATTGGATGAGCACAAAAAAGAATTTGAAAGCATACATAGAAAAATAGCAGATCTTATGGGAATGAAAGGTGCAATCAATGAAATTAAAAAACATTGGAATCATATAATAACAGATTTGAGGAGGGAGAAGAAAGGATTGGTGAGCGTGAAGAAATGGCCTCTGAAAGTGAACATACAAAAGAACAGATGGAGAAAAGAATGGAAAAAATTGAACAAAGTCTCAGGGAACTAAATGACAGCAAAAGGCGTGCAAACATATGTATCATGAGCTTCCCAGAAGGAGAAAAGACGGGAAAAGGGACAGAAGGAACATTTAAAGGAAATAATGGTATGAAATTTCCCAACCGCATTGAAGGACATAGATAACCCTGTCCAAGAAGCACAACATACTCCCACCTGAAAAAAATCCAAATAGACCAACTCCAAGACACATACTTATCAGAATGTCAACAAAAACAAAAAGAATTCTGAGAGCAGCAAGAGAAAAGCAATGCATAACATATAAAGGATATCCAAAAAGATTAAGTGCTGATTTCTCACCAGAAACCATGGAGGCAAGAAGACAGTGGTCTGATATATTTAAGATACTACAAGAGAAAAACTTCTAGCCAAGAATCTTATATCCAACAAGACTGTCTTTCAAAAATGAGGGCGAGATTAGAATATTCACAGATAAACAGAAACTAAGAGAATTTCTAAGCAAGAGACCAGAATTTCAGGGAATACTAACGGAAGTGCTAGAGCTTGAAAAGAAAACACAGGAGTGAGGGGCCTGGAAGAGAGTGTGACATGAAGATTATATCAATAAAAGTAAAAGTGTCAAAAGAGTGGTGAAAATAAAATATGACAGATAAAACTGAAATAGTCAGGAATAAACTTAACCAATGATATAACGCACTTGCATTAAGAAAACTGCAGTTAAATGTTAAAACAAACTTTAAAAAAACTAAATAACTGTAAGAACATTCCATGCTCATGAATTGGAAGGCTATCATTATGATGTCAATTCTACTCAAATTGAGCAGGGAATGGGAGGAAGAGATGAGATGTGGAGGCATTTTCGGGACTGGGAGTTGTCCTGGGTGGTGCTGCAGGGACAATTACCAGACATAGTAGATCCTCCCAGGGCCCACTGGATGGAACGTGGGAGAGTATGGGATATGATGTGGACCATTGACCATGAGGTGTAGCGATGCCCAGAGATGTACTCACCAAATGCAATGGATGTGTCATGATGATGGGGGAGAGAGTTGCTGTGGGGGGAGCAGTGGGGTGGGGGCAGTGGGGGTGAATGGGGACCTCATATTTTTTGAATGTAATATTTTTAAAAAATGAATTACATACCAAGTGCAATGGATGTGTCATGATCATGGGAGAGAGTGTTGCTGTGGGGGGAGTGGGGGGCGGGGGTGGTGGGGTTGAATGGGACCTCATATTTTTTTTAATGTAATTTAAAAATAATAATAAATAAATAATTTAAAAAATGAATTAAAAAATTCTGCTCAAATTGATTTACAGATTTAATGCAATCCCAATCAAAATTTCACCAGCATTAAAGAAAAAATTGAAAACACAATTAAATTTATTTGGCAGGGTAAGGAGTCCTGAATAGCCAGAAACATCATACAAAGGAAAAATGAACCTTTGTCTCCAGACTTTAAATCATAATACCTACCTATAGTGGTAAAAACAACATAGTACTGGCCTAAAGACAGAATAGACCAATGGACCCAAATTTATGGTACAGAAACAGACCCTCACAGGTATGGTCTAGTGATTTTTTGACTAGCCTGTCAAACACACAGCTCAGGCAGAACTATCCATTCAACAAATGGTGCTGAAAGAATTGGACATCCATAGCTGAAAGAAGGAAAGAGGACCCCTATCTCACACCTTATCCAAAAGTTAACTCAAAATGGATAAAAAAAACTAAAAATAAAAGCAAGAGCCATAAAACTTATAGAAGAAACTATTGGAAAATATCTTCAAGACCTGGTGGTAGGTAGTGGATTCTTAAAGGAGATATGAGAAGGACTGAATGGAATATTGATGTTTAATGGATGTAGAAGCTTTAATTAGCTTTACTGTAAAATTGTGGAAATGTATAGAGTGGATTGTAACACACAGTAACAGCTAGTTTATAAATGGGGATGTGACTGAAAATGATAATCTAGTTATGTAAATGTCAATTGACAGAATGCTTGAGAATAATGTAGGAACTGAATAGCCCAGTAAACCAAGAGGTGGGTGAGAATTGTGGTTGATGGTACAGATGCAAGAGTGTCCTTTGTTAGCTACAACAAATGTGTATCACTACTGCAGGGTGTTGGGAATGTAGAGAAGCATGGGAAAAGCAGCTGGAGTGACTTCTGGACTGTGGTTAGTAGTAATAATGTAATATTCTTGCATCTATGCAAAAGATGTACTGTGTTGATACTGAGGCAGTATGGAAAATGTGAGCCAAATGTACACTATGGACATGGTAACAATCATATGATATTATTTTATCTGTAATAAGTATTCCACTACTCTGTAATGTGTTGATGGAGGGGTGTTGTTGGGGAATTTGCACATGTGCATGATGGTTTTATAAGTTTACAACTTCTGTCATATAAAATATATTAAAAAAATAATAATAGGGTGGGTTGGGTAAAAACATTCCAAATGTAAGATAAGGACTATGATTACTAGTAAGATTTTGGCAGTGTTCTTTCATAGTTTGTAACAAACGTCTCATGACAATGCAAGGTGTTGGTGGAGGGTTAATGTATAGGACCCCTGTATGATGTTATACGTGTTTGCTTTGTCACTTCACAACTTTTACTATACACTTAATTGTTTATGTATTTTCATATATAAGTGATATAAAGATAATCAGATTGGTTAGGGGAAAACTACTTTGTTTAGTAGTAATATTTTGACAATGCTCTTTAATCGTTAGTTAAAAAGGTGTAAAAATGCAAGTTATTGGTGGTAGGGTAAGATGTTTTATATGTTTGCTTGATGTTATATATATTTGTTTTGTAAGTTCACAACTATTATACACTTATTGTTTATGTGTGTTTATGTATGAGTGATATATTTCTATAAATTTTTTAAAAATGTATTATAAAAAATTCAGTGTTATTACTGTCAAGGACTTTCTTACATCAGCCATATTTTCTTTACATTTATGTATGCCATATGTTGTTTTTATTTCCCTTTTTACCTATTAGTTGTTCTTACACTCCCCTCCAATACTCTCATTTCTTCCTTTCAACATGCAAAACTCCCTTTAGTATTTCTTGAATGGCAGGCTTCTTATTGACATACTCTCTTAATTTCTGTTTACCTGTGAATACTTTGAACTGTACCTCATTTTTGAATGTCAGCTTTTATGGATGGAGTACTCTTAGCTGGAAGTTTTTTTCTTTTAGCACCTTCACTATGTCATACCACTGCCTTCTTCCTGCCATGGTTCAGATGAGAAATCTGTACTTCATCTTATTGAGCTTCCCCTGTATATGGTGGATCTCTTTTCTCTTGCTGCTTTCAATATTCTTTCTTTGTTTTGAAATTGGACAACTTGATAAGTATATGTCTTATAGTAGGCCTGTTAGTATTTATTCTGTTTGGGGTGACTGTGCTTCCTGGACATGTACATCAGTTGGCCCTCAATAGAGTTAAAAATTTTCAACCATTATTTTCTCCAGTACTCCTTCTGCTCCCTTTCCCTTCTCTTCTCTTTCTGGGAGACCTATAATATATATGTTTGTCCATTTTCTTTTGTCATTCAAATCCCTAAGTCTCTGTTGGATTTTCTCTATCTTTTTATCTATCTGTTCTGTCTGATTTCAGCTGAACTGCCTTCAACATCACTGATTCTTTCATCTGCATGATCAGTTTTGCTGCTCTGTGCATCCTGTGTATATTTGAGTTAGGCATTGTGCCATCGGTCACCTTCAGGTCTGTTTTCTTTTTATGTCTGCTTACAGTTTTTTCAGTATGTTCTCCCAGTGTCTTCTTAATATACTTTATCTCTTCCTTCACTTTATTAAGTTGATTCTTGATATTTGTTTGGACTTCCTTGATTAGTCATTCTACATTCTGCATCTTCTCCTTTTTTTTTGTTTTTTTAGACAAGGATTGATTTTCCTGTTTCTTAGTATTGCTTGTAATTTTTTGTTGGTGTCTGGACATCTGTTTATCTTGATGGGCTTATTTGGTGAATTAGCGTCTCTTTTTATTTTAGGGTTATATTTTGTTGTTTCTTTTTTATGTTAATTTTGATACTTGGCTCCTTTTTTCTATATCCTTCCAATTGTCTTTGTTTCCTTGGGAAAAAAAATATAAGGACCATAGAAAAGTCAGAGATAAGAAGAGAAAAAGAATAATGACAATATAATACAAAAAAAAAAGATACAAGAGGATATGTGCAAGAGCTAAGAAACTAGGTAATACAAGTAAAAAATTGCAAAAAAAATACAAAGGAAAAAGATAAAAGGTGAAATAGAAAAAATAAACTTGGGACAAAATATAGGGGAAAAAGTAATGAATTAAAAGACTGGACAGATGAGTAGAAAAGATATAACTAGAAACAAAATGGAGAGAAAAAATAGAATTAATTAAAAGACAGACAGGTTAGAAGAGAATAGATGGAAAGAATAAAAGGAGAGAGAGGAAAAGTCAAAATGAAGACCAAGCAAGAAGTGATGGAATAGAAGAAAGGCAGAAGACAGAAAATTTAAGAAAAGTAGAGAAATAAAGTAGGTTAAAAAAAATAAGCAAAATATAAAAAGGAAACCGAAAGGGAAAACAATTAACAAAAAACGAAACACCAACAAAGAAGCAGCCCAGGAAAAACAATCTTCCCTCTTAGGACCATAGAGAGCTTCTCGGGATGCTAGTGCTCAAAAATTAATCACCCTGCAGCCTGCCCTCCCCAGGAGATATATCCAGTTTTAGCAAATAAAATGAAGGATAAAGAAAAAAATCCAAAAAGCAAAACAGTAGAAACTCATTAATATGTTCTCTATCATAAGGTGTCAGTTGCATGTCTTAACTGTTCCTGGATCCCTTCTCTTGGTGGTATCAGGATTTGAACCAGAGACCTACATGGAAGGCAGTAATTTTCCCACTGTGCTACTGGAGCTATATAGACTAAAGAGGCTTTTGAAAGCTTATTGGCCTCTTCCTGCCCCCTTTTACTTAGGCAAGATGGACTTTTCATAGTTTTCAGTGACTGGGCTAGTTATTGTCTATCTCTGCCCCCTCCCCGGTCAAGTTGGGTGTGACAGCCTTTCTGAGCAGATTCCCCTTTCCCCTTGCCCTGGGGCTACCTCAATAATTGCTGGTATCCTCCCTGAGACTCAAATGGAGCTCTGGTATCCAAACACACAGAAAGGAAATGACTCTCCACACTTTGTCAGTCCTGTGTCCCTCCCAGGGAATATTCCCTCTTAGCTGGCTGGTGAGAGCCAGGTCATCCACAGAGCCTATTTGCCTTGAAGGGGGCTTAGCTACCCACTGTTTCCAGCCACAGGGGTGAACAACTCATGGTTTTCCCTTGTACTCTATCCCTTTGTCCAGCTTCCTTCAGATCAATGTCTTGAAGCCTCCTGCTCTGTGGATTTCCAAAACAGCTCACTCATGTAGAATTTTGCCCCTTCTTTGCCGTTTTTTATTAAAAAGCTGAGCAGTGCCTAATTGTAATGATAACATTTTCCTGGAAACTCCAGCCTTTCAATTTCAATCTATTGGTATTCTTGGGACTAAGGTAAGTCTCTTATTGACAGCATATAGATGGCTCTATTTCCTATCATTCCACTAGTCTGTGTCTTTTGATTGGGGAGTTTAATCCATTAGTATTCAATGTTATTACTCTAAAGGCCGTTCTTATTTCACCAATTTTGACCTGTGGGTTTTATCTGTCATATTTTATTTTTACCAATCTTTTAACTCTTTTAGTTACTTGTACTGATATAATATTCATTTCTAGACTTTCTTTCAAGCATCTCTCTCAGTATCTTAAATACATCATGCAACTGCCTTCTTACCTGCATGGTTACTATGAGAAATCAACACTTAATCTTACCAGGTATGCCTTGTAGGATATGCATCATTTTTCTCTTGCTGCTCTCAGAATTCTCTTTGTCTTTTGTATTTGACATTCTGATTTGTATGTGTCTTGGAGTTGGTCTATTTGGATTTACTCTCATAGGAGTATGTTTTGTTTGGACATGGGTAATTATGTCTTTCAATAGGTTGGTAAATATTCTATCATTATTTCTTCATATATTCCTTCTCTTTGCCTTCTCTTCTCCTCCTGGGACAGTTGTAATAGATGAGATGTTTGTACATCTCTTGCTGTCATTTGGTACTTGAGATCCTGTTCAATTTTTTCCATTTATCCATTTTTTCTTCATCTTTTTGTATGTTCACTCTCATAGTCCATGTCTTCAAGTTTTATTCATTTATTTTCCCCTTCCCAAGATGGCTCCCTTATCTGCTCATTGTTTTGTACTTGTGTCTGCTCATCTTCTTTAGGAGGCACCTGGAATTGAACCCAGGAGCTTCCATGTGGGAGGTGGACACCCAGTTGCTTGAGCCACATCTGCTGCCTGCTTGTTTCTCCTTGTGTCAGCACATTGCATCATCTTGTTGCATCAGCTCATCTTATTTAGGAGACAGTGGGAACTGAACCCAGGACCACCCATGTGAGAGCCAGACACCCAACTGCTTGAGCCACATCCATTACTTCCAGTGAATTTATTTAATTTATTGTGCCTTTCATTCCCATAAGATCTGCTATTTTTATATGCATGCTTTCCAATCCTTCTCTGTGCTCACATAGGGTCTTCTTCATAACTTTAACCACGTTAGCCATCTCATTGAATTTATTAAGATTTGTTTGAACATCTATGAATAGTTGTCTCAACTCCTATATGTCGTCTCTAAACTTACCTTGTTTCTTTAAATGACCATGTCTTCCTGTTTCTTTGTATGTGTTGAAATTTTTTATTGGTGCCTGGACATCTGGCTATCTAGGTGTATTTATACTTGGTACAAATTCTCTGTTGTTTAGGGCTTCCTTACCCTTTCCTTACTAGTTGTGTAGCAAGGAACCAAAACAGCCTATTCAACAAATTGTGTTGGGAGAACTGGATATTCATCTCCAAAAGAAAGAGACATGACCCCTATCTCACACCATATATGAAATTAGTTCAAAGGGGAGAGATTGGGGCAAGCAAGTGGCTGAGTAAGGTGTTTGAACAGTTAGCTTATCCTACAGCTTACACTCTAACTGGAGCTATGTAAAGCATGTTTGACGGGCTCAGGACACCAGAAGAGTATCCTGTAACATCCTTGAAAGACGGGATGGAGGAGAATGCCCATCTCCATTGAAGATTTGTGATTAAAGCACTCTACACTGGCCAGGCCCTGAGCCTCAACAGACTTGCAACTCCTACCCTCTAGTTTACTGGGCTTACCCCAGCCAGCTAACAGGGAGGTGAAGAAGGTCAACCACCACACCAGGGATCCAAGAGTGCCTATGACTGCAAACAGGAGAATTGCATCCATCACCCAAGTGGAATCGAAGCACCCTCTTGATACAGAGGTGGAGCAGACATAACCATCCCAGGGCCCACAGAATGGAGGAATAGAGTATAGATTAGAGCGGACTTACTGATACTCTATTCTGGATTAGTAATGGAAGTAATGGAAGTAATGGAAGTAAATGTAGCACTGAGATGGAAAAAGTGGCCATGGTAGCTGCTGAGGGTGGGAATGGGAAGAAGAGATGTGATGTGGGGGCATTTTCAGGACTTGGAGTTGTCCTGTGTGGTACTGCAGGGACAGTTACTGGACATTGTATGTCCTCTAATGGCCTACTGGGTGGACTGGGGGAGAGTGTAAACTGTAATATGGACCATTGACCATGTGGTGCAGCAGTGCTCAGAGATGTATTCACCAAGTGCGATGAATGTCCCATGATGATGGAGGAGGTTGTGGTTATGGGAGGAGTGGGATGAGGGGGGTGGGGGTATTTTGGGACCTCATTTTTTAAAATGTAACATTAAAAATAAATTAATTTTAAAAAGTAAAGCACTCCGCACTGGAAGCTTTATCCGTATGTTAAAATAAATATAGGAAAAACCACATATAGGTTTGTGCTCAATGTCAGAACTCTGAGAGCTTTCCCACTGAGATCAGGAATAAGGCAAGGATGCCTAGTGTCACCATTTCTATTCAATATTGTGCTAGAAGTTCTAGCTAGAGCAATAAGGTGAAATAAATAAAAGTTACCCATATAGAAAAGGAAGATGTGAAACATGCAGTATTTGTTGATATAATGTCATACATCTAGAAAATCCTGAAAAATCCACAAGAAAGTTTCTAGAACTAATGAATGAATTCAGCAATTGTTGGGATACAAGATTAATATGTAAAAATCTATAGCATTTTTATAGACTACTATGTGCAATCTGAGGAGGAAATCAGAAAAAGAATTCTATTTTAATAGTGACTAAAACAATCAAATGTTTAGGAATAAACTTAACCAAGCACATATAGGACCAGTATTCAGAAAATTACAAAACATTGCTAAAAGAATCAAAAGAAGCCTTAAATTAATGGAAGGACATTTCATGTTTATGGATTGGAAGAGTAATTATCCATAAGAGGTCAGTTCTACCCAAAGTGATTTATAGATTCAACACAATCTCAATAAAATTTCCAACAGCCTTTTTTTCAGGAATCAGAAAGCCAATTACCCAAATTTATTTGGAGGGAAAGAGTCCCTGAATAGTCAAAAATGTTTTTATGAGGGAAAGAATGAATTTGGAGGACTCTTATTTCCTGACTTTAAAGCATATTACTCAGTGAAGGGGTAAAAGTAGCATGATACTGGAATAAGGACAAATTGACCAATGGAACCAAATTGAGAACTCAAAAATAGACCCTCACATCTACTGTCAAGTGATTATTGGCAAGGTTGTTAAGCCCAACCAATTGGGCCATAACTCTCTTCAACAAGTGGTGCTGAGAGAATCTTATACCCATATCCAAAAGAAAGAATAAGGACCCCTGTTATTCAAAAATAGTTAACTCTAAGTGAATTAAAGACCTAAATATAAATCAACAACCATAAAACTCCTAGAAGAAAATGTAGGGAACTATCTTCAAGATGTTGTAAGTGGTGTTTCTTAAACCTTACACCAAAAGTACAAGCAACAAAAGAATAAAGTAGATAAAGTAGGTGTACCCCTACACATGCATCCCCCATCACCAACAGCCCATACTATGTTCATCCCCTGCCCCAGTTGTGACCTTCTATGATCCAAAGACTCCCAAAATGAAGCCAACAAAATAACCAAATAAAATTAATAAGCAAATTAAGTAATAATTTATAATAATATAATATAATAATGATAGCTTTAGAAAGAAAATAAAACAAAATTTAAAATAATTTAAAATAAAATTTTTATACATTGTCTTTAATCACTGAAAGATCTATTATATACAGTGCTATTTTCTTTCATATATTCCCCCAGTGTCTTATTTTTTCCATCTCATCTTCAAAGAAGCTTTAGGTTACAGAAAACTCAAACTATAGGGGGGATTCCCATATACCCAACAATGTCACTCTTTCCCCTCTGTGATGGTTAGGCTATTGTGTCAACCCCACCAGGTAATTGTGCCCAGTTTTTTGGTTAAGCAAGCACTGCACTAATACAAGGGCATTTATTGACTTTACTGTAGTGCTAAATCATAAATAGCTGATTACAATTACATCAGTCAGGGAGATTGCCATCAACAATGAGTGATGCTTTATCCAATCAGTTGAATGCCTTAAAAGGAAAAGTGATTCCAGCAGTGAGTGAGAATTTCCCAGCTCATCTTTGGACAGTGAACATCTCCTGGAACTCTTAAGAACCTTCATTGGACTTTCATTGGAGCCCCTGGTTGCAGCTTACCTACAGAACCTGGATTTGTGCTTCACCATGGTCACATGAGAGACTCATAAAATCACATACTATTGACAGATGTCTCTTGTTGATTCTGTTTCCCTAGAGAACCTTGGCTAATAAACATCTCAGCTATTAATAGTATTTTACACATGAATGGTACATTTGTTAATGATGGATGTACAAATATTGAAACATTGCTACTAACCATGGCCAATGGCTTACATTATGATTTACTGTAATGCAGGAGGGTCAAGCCTGGGAATGCCAACTGAGTACTTTTGATATTCCAAAGACTCCATTCAGAAGCCATAAGGCCAGGAGCAGCTATGCCATTTTTTCTTTTACTAACATGTCCCAATGACAGCCATTGGGCAGCAACTGTACTCATACAGTGAGGAAACAAAACTTATATAGGGCAGGATAGCACAAAGAGGGGGGCTAGGTAATATATAACCTATGGCATGACTAACAGTGAGTGCTTACCTATAGTAGGTCCCCAGAACAGTAAATCACAGTTCACCAGTTAACATTCTTTTGTAGCAGACTGATTGTGGTCTTGGTGACAGTCTCTCCCCTGCTGAGGGGGAATTGGCCATCTGCCAATATGGACCTCACTCCCTCAGCCCTTCTGCAGGCAGTTCAAGGAAAGCACGTTCCTTTTATTTACTGTACACTCCACCCCAATGCCTTTCCACCATACAGTCTGACTGTCAGTCTTCCACAATATCTGAGTGGTCAGAGCACTGGAGTGCTATAGCCAACTACCACATCAATAAAGTGAACAGCAAAGGATTAAAATCCCACTCCCAATTGCTAAGAGACTATTGAGTACATATTACAGGTTTCCTTTTTTTGTTTCATACAGACTTACCAATATACAAGCAACATTTTCATTAGTAGAAAACTATGTACAAGATAGGGGGTTTTATGAGGACGTTTCTAATATAATACATTTTTCTCTTTCCAGATGTTTTGAGTTTCCTTTAGTGACATTGAAATCATTTAGTCACAAGAAGAGTTCACATTGACACACTGTTTCAATGAGAATAGAAGGCCTCAGATTATTAATATTGGTTTTATAATAATATTTTGGGTGACTTTTATTCCCCATGGACTTAAGATTCCCAACCAGTGGCTACATAGGCCAGTAGCATGGTGAAAATGACCTCATTTTCCCACAGTTTTTATAATTTTAGGCATAGTCAACAAATTATTACTTCCCCTTTTGGGCTGTAGGGCAGTTGGCACTTTAACTCATAACCTCGGTGCCTACATTTGTCCCACTAGTAGCATCTTACCTGGAGCTGCAGCCATGGACCAAAGCGCTGAATTTAAACTTAGTACATATTGGTATGGATCCCTTATCATATTTTATGTTTCATTAAAAGCCCATTCTTTTTTTTAAAAGAAACATTTAAAACAATATCCTGGTCCATAGTCTAAAACTGCATGATGTGACTGGTAAACAATTTCTTGGTCACTGTCAATTTGGACTGGCATCCCATATAAGGCACTTAAGTTTTCTAGGCAACAAATAGTAGCTGGCTGGTTACAAGAGACCCATTGTGGGTTCTGCAGCAGTAAAAGCATTTCTTGCCCCTTCCAAAAAGGGGGGTCCAATGTCATAGTCCTTGGATTGAGCATAATGAACACTCATAGGGGAAGTTCATGAGCAGTTGGTGAGTAACAGGCAGCTGGAAGTGCTGCCATAGGATTCCATAGCCATGATGTCCATTTTCCTGTGGAGTCACTACAGCACTTCTTGGGTTTCAATGATATGGCTCTGTATCTTTGTGAGGTCATCTATCTCAACAGTCCTGAGTGAGATGTTAGAAGAGTGGGCAGAAACATGGTAGAGAGTTACCTGCTGCTGCTGTCAGGCAATCAAGATGTCCTTCCAAAAATTTCTCCCACACAGAGGGCAGCTCATGACAGTCCATTGTTCCTGTCTCATTTTTAGTATTTGCAGTCCACCCCTTGATAAGGATGGCAGTGTTCAGAGTGACTGGACACTACTGGGTTAAGCCCTTCACTTGCATCAGGTCTTAGGCTGCACATAGTTGCTTTTTTAAGGGGCTATATTGTACTTTGGTCTTTCCCACAACTGTGACTAAAATGCAAGGGTTACTAGTTCAGAATGTCTGTGCCACAAACCCCACCCAAAGCCATTATTCATGCTGGCCACATTCAATTAACAGGGTAAGTCAAGGCCCACCCCATTACTGCTTGAGACTTTGTTATTTCCCTCTTTAACCTTTTTTTAAAAGCTGTCTGTGAGGTGTTTTCATTTACATGTATAACATTTCCTAATTAACACATACAATGGTTTTAATATCTGAGCTAAATGAGGGATGAAGTGTCTTCAATATGCCAGCTACCTCAGAAAGACGATGAACTTTCTTAAAGTTTGTGATGTGGGAAAATATTATACTTTAACAATTAAGGGTTTGACAGCAGAAAGGACCTTGTAGTTTGTCCCATCCCAGGTACTTTATATTTCTGATGCTTCTTTTAATTCTGAAAGAATTAGTGGTTAATATATTATCAATATAATGAAATAGGGTTACAGCCACAAGTTTTTTTCCATGCAGTGAGATTCTTTGCCAGGAGGCCAGGACAAATGGTTGGGCTATGCACATTGCCTTGGGGAAGCAGTGCAAAATACACCATTGCCCTTTTCACATGAAGGTGAATGTAGGCTGGCTTCACTTTCCTAAAGAGATAATAAAGCCTTAGCAAGTTCTAAAACAAAGGAATAATGATATAACTGGATATTAATTTCTTGCAACAGACTAGCAATATTTGGGCCTGCTGCATACAGCAGTGTTCTTACTTTAATTCATTATAATCTATTGTTATGCACCATCCCTGGTTGTCCCCAATCACCACTCTCTTTCTGTAACCATAGAACTGCTGCTTAAGTAGAGGTGGGATAAATCAGATGAATACAAGCCAAACCATCTGCTGCTTGATTTTCAGAAAGAGAGGTTGTTTCTGTGACAGATAACATTGTAAAAAATCATTAAAACCATAATTAACAATGTTACACTTTAATATTATGCTGCAACATTGCTAAATTTCCAGGAATTTAATACACTATTCATGTGAACATTTTATTCAAACAACTTGCATTAACAGAGAGTTAAAGAATCTCTCCTAAGTAAACATTTTTCTTTCAACTCAAAACACATCAAATGAACTTAACCATCTCATTAGTTTACTTTTGTCTTTTACACCTTTACCATGATTACATTAATTAACAGGTATTTTATTTTAGCAGAACAGGAAAAAATACTTTCTCCTTAATTTTATGAAAACCTAAGGTTTCTAATGGAATCAAGATTATCTCTCTACCACCACTTCAATATGCAGATTCAGATGGCCTCTTACAAGTTTTCCTTGTATGAGGCTACCTTTTGTTATTAGCATCAATTCAGTTTCTGTTTGATAATGACTTCCTGGAATTAGCCATTTAAATATTTCACTTTAAACAATGCTTCTACAAACTCCTTATAACTATTCATAACCACATAGGTTATAGTTACTTCATCTTAAGACAAATTCCACCCTCACAGCACATAGAACACATTCCTTTTCTTGATGGTCCCTCTTACAATACATTCTACAAGTTTTGTTCCACATATTTCAATTCTGCTTTTATGAAAACCAGCCATTTTTTTCCTTGTCTGCACCTGTTCTTATGCTAATTTTGATTTCTTAGTTAAATTCTCCCTCTGATCCACATACATCAGTCAGAGATCCTGCTCCAACTGTTAACTCATCCTCCACTCACCTTGCCTTTGCTTTGGCTGCTAATGGATTGTTAATACTATCATGCAAGGCAAGGAGGAAGGGCCAAGCAATGTCTGCCACCACTATACATTGCTCTTTCTTAATAAAAGTTCCCTTTACTCTTTGCTCTAAATGCACTAATCCAGCAGGAGTGTATGGGGCATCCCCCAACTCCCTCATGGTCCTCAATCATCTCTCAGCTGGGGAAACTCATATTACATAGAAGTGCCTGATTGCCCCAGGATCCTACCCACAGCAGACACCCCGATGTAATGTAGGGTCTCCCTAACACTATCTGGAATGGCTGGCATACCTTTTTTTTTTAGATTTATTTATTTATTTCTCTCCCCTCCCCCCACCCCAGTGTCTGTTCTCTGTGTCTGTTTGCTGCATGGTTCTTCTTTGTCCACTTCTGTTGTTGTCAGCAGCACGGGAATCTGTGTTTCTTTTTGTTGCATCATCTTGTTGTGTCAGCTCTCCGTGTGTGTGTGGTGCCATTCCTGGGCAGGCTGCACTTTCTTTCATGCTGGGTGGCTCTCCTTATGGGGCACACTCCTTGCATGTGGGGCTCCCCTATGCGGGGACACCCCTGCATGGCACAGCACTCGTTGCGTGCATCAGCACTGCACATAGGCCAGCTCCACACAGGTCAAGGAGGCCCGGGGTTTGAACTGCGGACCTCTCATGTGGTAGACAGATGCCCTAACCACTGGGCCAAGTCTGCTTCCCTGGCATACTTTCAACTGCCTTATCCCTGGTGGGATTCTCTGGGAAATCCTGCAAACTATGCCAGTTGTAACACAGGAGGATCAAGCCTGGTCAGGCCAACAAAATATTTTTGATATTCCAAAGAATCCATGTAGAAGCTATAAAGCCAGCAGAAGGCATGCCATTTTATTTACTCACATGTCCCAGTGGTGGCCTTCAGGCAGTGACTGCACCCATACAGTAGGGAAACAAAGCAGCACAAAGTGGGGTGCTAATACCTAGCCTGTGGAATGATTAACAGTGAGTGCATATCTGAGTGGGTTCCCAGGACAGTAAATCAATGGTTTGAGCAATTAACATTCTTTTGTAGGAGACCAGTTGTGCTCTTGGTGCCAGTCTATCCTACTGAGGGGAATGATCCATCAGCTAATATGGCCTTCCCCTCCCAGCCCTTCTGCAGGCAGCTCAAGAAAAGGGCATTCCTTCTATATACTCTACATTTATATTTCAGTCTTGTACACTTTGATAACATTCAATGAAATTTAAAATGGCCCATACCCATTATTGGAAGATTATGTAGAACAATCTAATGTCCTAAAAAAGCCCTACATTCCATCTATTTTATTCTTCTCTCCCCTTCCCATCAGAACCTTTGGTAACCACAAAGTTTCACTTTTGAAAAACAAGAATCATGGTTATTTGCAGTTATATTGACAACTTGACATACTGGTCTGTTTTCTTTTTATTAGTCACTACTTCTGTTCTGGTGGGATTGTTGTCCATCTAATTTAGAATATAGCAGGACTCCTCAGGATTGGAGTTGAATATTTTCTCATTTATTGTTGGGTCTCCACCAACTGATATTACATGCTATGACAAGATGAACACTAACATATTCCATAGACTGCTGCCCATGTGCACCCTGACCCATATACCCCTTACATCCAACACCCTACACCAGTAATCCTATGATACATTTGCCAAGAGAACATTACCAATACTGTAGTTTTAACCATGGACCTGCAAAACCCCAGATTTCACCTGCTCCTTCCCCCGGGATTCCCTCAGATCTGGAACAAGACAAGGATGCCCACTGTCACTTCCCTTATCTAGTGTTGTGTTAGAAGTACTTGCTCAAACACTTAGGCAAGAAAAAAATATAAAAATCATCCCAATTGGAAAGGAAGAATATAAATTTCACTGTTTGCACATGATATGATCCTATGCATAGAAAGCCCTGAGAAATATACAACCTTTTAGAGCTCATAAATGAGTTCAGTAAAGTGACAGCATAAAAGATTAACATTCAAGAGTGAGTAGCATTTCTCTACACAAATAATGAACAATCTGAGGAAAAATAAATAAAAAATCCCATTTACAATAGTAACTAAAAAAACCAAATTCTTAGGAATAAAATACCTAAAGATGTAAAGGATTTCTACACTGAACACTACACAACATTGTTACAGGAAAGTAAAGAAGATCTAAATAAGTGGAAGAATATGACCTGTTCATGGATAAGACTAAATATCATTAAGATGTAGCAGTTTGATACGGTTATGAATTCCAAAAATAAATATTGGACTATGCTTGTAATCTGATCTGTCCCTGGGCATGATTGAATTATGATTAGGGCATTGAGATTCCACCCCTTGGTGGGTGGGATCTCACAGATAAAAGGCATGGCAAAGAACAAATTTGAGGGTTTCTGATGTTGGAGTTCAATGCTGAAGACTTAAGCTGGAGTCCCGGGAATTAAGCTCTGAGAGGAAAGAAAAGCCAGAGGAAAGAAAAGCCAGAAAAACGGAACCTTAAACCCAGAGAAAGCAAGCCCAGGAAGGAACCCAGGAAACCTGAACCCTCACGGATGTTGGCAGCCATCTTGCTCCAAATAGACTTTGGTGAGGGAAGTAACTTATGCTTTATGGCCTGGTATCTGTAAACTCCTACCCCAAATAAATACCCTTTATAAAAACTAACCAATTTCTGGTATTTTGCATCAGCACCTCTTTGGCTAATACAGATGTCTATCCTAACCAAACTGATTTATAAATTTAATGCCATCCCAATAAAAAATTACCACAGCATTTTTTACTGAATTTGAAAATATTTGGGAACCATATATCCAATAGGAGCATAATATCCAGGATATATTAAGAAATCCTACATCTCAAAAATAAAAGGACAAAACACCATTTAAAAAATGGATTAGTTATTTAAATAAACACATCTCCAAAGAAGAAACACAAATGGCCAAAAAGCACATGAAAAGATGCTCAATATCATTAACTATAAGGGAAATGCAAATCTAAACTACAATGAGATAGCATATCATACCCATTAGACTTGTGACTATTTAAAAAATAGAAGACTACCAGTGTTGGAGAAGACATGGAGGAAATGGAACACTTATCTGTTGCTGGTGGGAATGTAGAATGGTCCAGCTACTGTGAAGGCCACTTTGGTGGTTCCTCAGGAAGCTAACTATAGAACTGCCGTAAGAGACAGCAAACCCACTGCTGGGTATATACCCAGGAGAGTTGAAAGCATGGATGTGGACAGATATATGCACACCAATGTTCATAGCAGCATTATTCATTATTACCAAAAGTAGGAAGCTGCCCAAATATCCATCATCTCATGAATGGGTAAGCAAACTGTGGTAAATACATACAATGGGATATTATTCTGCTGTAAGAAAGAATGCAGTATAAACACAAGGGATAATACGGATGAATCGTGAAGTACTTATGCTGAGTGAAGCATGACAGGCACTGAATGACAAATGTTACATGACCTTTCTGATATTAAGCAAATTCACCACAGAGCTAGAGTCTGGAAACAGAAAGGGAGTAGACGTTGAGTCAATGCTTATGTGGGAAAATCTGTGATAAGGTTGAAGTGTGTGTTTGGTCAGTGGAGCAGTGTGAGAGTGGTTCAGGGTTGTGAGGGGTTGGTTGTGCTGGTTAGTGAGGATGAGTAAGGTGGGGTTTGGGTTGGATTATCTATGGATGGTGGAAGGGTGTAGTTCTGAAGTAAATGGACGTGATGGTGCAGCAATGTGATTGGATACGGCAGTGCTGGTCTGTGAGGGTAGATTGTGCAGTTGGATTGGATCATGTGATTTTTACTTCTTCAACTTATCAATGTGGTTTATTTCACTAATTGATTTTCTTGTGTTGAAACACCCTTGCTTATCTGGTATAAAACCCAGTTGATAATGTTGTATAATTCTTTTTAATCAGCTTTTAGAAGTATTTTTGCAAGTATTTTGTTGAGGATTTTTGCATGTATACTCATTATGATTATTGGTCTGTAATTTTCTTGTTCCATTATATAGTTTTCTGCTTTTGGTGTGAGGTGGTATTAACTTCATAGAGTGAGTTTCATAGCATTCTTCTTTCTTCAATGTTTTTGAAGAGCTTGAGCAAGTTTGGTATTAGACTGTCTTTGTTTTTTGTTTTTTTTAAAGATTTATTTATTTATTAGTTTCTCTCCCCTTCTCTCCCCCACCCCGGTTGTCTGTTTTCTGTGTCTATTTGCTGCATCTTCTTTGTCTACTTCTGTTGTTGTCAGCAGCACAGGAATCTGTGTTTCTTTTTGTTACATCATCTTGTGTCAGTTCTCTATGTGTGCGGCACCATTCCTGGGCAGGCTGCACTTTCCTTCGTGCTGGGTGGCTCTCCTTACGGGGTGCATTCCCCTACATGGGGACACCCCTGTGTGGCACAGCACTCCTTGAGTGCATCAGCACTGTGCATGGGCCAGCTCCACATGGGTCAAGGAGGCCTGGAGTTTGAACCGTGGACCTTCCATGTGGTAGATGGACACCCTAACCACTGGGCCAAGTCCGCCACCATAGACTGTCTTTGAGTGAATGGTACAGTTCACCTCTGAAGATATTTTGGTCCATGGCTTTTCCTCTGTGGCAATGTGTGTGTGTGTTAGTGAACTGTTATTTTTTAAAAAAATAAGTAATAGGTTTATCTTTTTTAGAAAAATAAATAGATCACACAAAATGTTACATTAAAAAATATAAGCAGTTCCTATATACCTCCACTTCCCCCCACACACCTCCCACATCAACAACCTCTTTCATCAGTGTGGCACATTCATTGCATTTGATGAATATATTTTGGAACACTACTACACAGCAGGGATTATAGTTTACATTGTAGTTTACATTCTCTCCCAGTCCATTTGGTGGGTTATGGCAGGATATATAATGCATTGCATCTGTCCCTGAAATATCATTCAGGACAACTCCAAGTCCTCATATAACACCTCTTCTCCCCCCTCCATACCCTCACCTAGCCACTATCTCTGCTGCATTCAGCTCACAATAGGCTGGCTCAAAGGGAAGGCATGCAGAAATAAAGGCAGAGACACAAGAGGGGAGACAAACCTGGGACCAGGGGGCTCACAGCTCCTGGAACTGAGAGCCTCATCCCTAGTTTTCCCATCGCATTTATTGGGAAACTACCAAGCAGCTGTTTGCTATCTGAACTGCAACATCATTTGCAATAACAGGGAACAACAACTGCTACATTTAGCAGGTGTAACATTTACAATAACAAACTGGTAAGCCAGTTTCCCACAACATGTCTCCACATAAATGATATACTTTCCTCCATTACTAGAATCACAATAATTCTGTGGTAGTATACCAGTAAATTTACTCTAAACCATATTTTATTCCTCTATCCTGAATACTCTTCATTTATGATGTCCCCTCCACCTCTAAATCAAGGCACTTAGATCCTACCTGGCTGATTGATGGGCTTCTCCTTGTTGCAGTTGTAGACTCTTTTGGTTTCCTACTGTTGTGATTAACCATCCTCACCACCCTGTTAGCTGATCTGGGTAAGAGTAGGTGTTGCAAGTCTGCTGAGGCTCAGGGCCCAGAGTTGGCACATGGACAGGACAGAGATTCAAGTCTCCTGAGCATATGCCAACCCCAGCACCAACCCCAGTTTTGGTGTAAGTGACAGAAGAGGCATGTAGTCACATCTGAGTCCATCTCCATCACACTCAGGAGCTCAAATTTCAAAGTAGGGCCCCCTGGCAAGGCACTGAACTCCAGAGCCATTGGCCATGAATGTAGGACCTGTGGCAGTACCTTGATAGCTGCTTCAATCTCTTCACTTGTGATTGTTAAGGTCTTCTATTTCCTCTAGTGTCATTAAAGCTGACTGGTGTTTTTCTAGGAATTTGTCCACCTCCTCTACATTATCTAGTTTTTTTTGCTTACTGTTTTTCATAGTATCCTCTAATGATCTCTCTTATTTGAGGCACCATTTGTAATGTCCCCTTGTCATTTGTGATTTCATTTGCATATTCTCTATTTTTATGTTATCAAACCAAGGGTTTGTTGATTTTGTTCATCTTCTCAAAGTACCTACTTTTGGTTTTGAGATTCTTTACAGTTTCATGTTTTCTGTTTTATTTATTTCTGCTCTTATCATTACTATTTCTTTCCTTTGGATTGGTTTGATTTGGGAATAGTTTGCTGTGCTGTTTATATTTCTTCCAGGGGTGCAGTTTGAAATTCAGTTTTAGCTTTTTTTTTAGGGAGATTCTGGGGATTAAACCTAGGAATTTATTCATTGGAACCAGGCACTCAACCACTGAGCTATTTCCACTTCCCAGTGAGAGTTATTTTTTAATTTGTTTTGTTTTGAGGAGGTACCAGGGATCAAATCCAGGACCTAGTATATGGGAAGCAAGTGCTCAACCACTTGAGCTACATCCACTCCCCTCTTTCATCTCTTTTCTTTGGCCATTAGAAATAATTTATTTATTGGGGAATGATGGGAAAGAAAAGAGCATGCTGAGAAATGGGAGAGAAGGGTGGAAATTTGCACCAATATTTGACTTGGGCTCTTGCCAGCAAAGAGAGCAGTCTGATTTTTGCAATTAACCTTAATCTTTTAATTATCCCTCCCCTTGCTAAACCCAATAGTTGGGACCCCAGCTTCCATTGTCTACCCCACCAATGGTGTGGGCTAATGGTGAAAACTGTTTGGAATATCTAGGGCCAAGGGGAGGTCCCAAAAAGGGAAACTGGGACCTCAAGGTTAAGATCAAGATCTTGGTGGTGTCTTGCGGGCATGTTGCCCATTGGCCATATTGCCTGTGGCTCATATTCTTATTTCCCTGTACTAACCTGCCTCAACTCCTCCCCCAGAGAGTTCATGTGCTTATTTTTAATCAGGTGCTGCAGGGAGATGTTCATTATTCTGTAGTTACTTTCTGCTGCTTAGGGCATTAGTCTCAGCCTGACAGGGCATAAACTGCTCTGGCTATTCTATTGAGAGTGAGGGAAGACAGGTCCAACAACCTGTTTGGAACAAAATGAAATCACCATATGACTAAGCCATTGATTATGTAAGAAATAAAATTAATTAGAATTTTGAAGATACATGTCCCACAGAAAGGATAGAGGATGGTGATGAGCTGACCCAAAAAGGGGACCAGCCATGACATACCATTCCACAAAAGTAAGAATGGCCATGTGCTTTCGGAGACTGCATCCTCCTAAAGTTGATTGAAAACAGCACTCTTCCTTGAGTTCTTTTATTCTGTTGGTTAATTCTAGGAAGAAAATGGGGTTGACCTGCTTGGTTTGGGCAAAAACTGCTAACCCCAGTTCCCATAGCAGTGGTTATGCATAGAACAGCTAGGAGAGGTAAGAAGAGGGGGCACTGCCCTAGTCATAAACTCACAGTGACAGCATAGGCAATAACAAGACATGCATATGGCAAGCAAAATAAAGTACTTAAGAAAGCCATTCTTTTGTTTTATAGGCACACTCATTAATTAGAAAATGAATTCAATATATGAGGACTTTTAACATGTTCAGTTTCTCTCTACATATGATCTAGAATAGAAGAGATATAGGTACAGTACTTAATACTAATTGATGCACTCATCAATGCATAAGTTCTCTTTGAGCTGCAGTTAATAGATCTAAGCCCCATATTTGCAATACCATAAAGGCAATTGTGTTTAAGCTCTACTTAAACTACTGTGGTAATCATTGCTACACTTGGTATGCTCTTCACCCAGCCAGCATGCTGTAGCAACATTGACCTCAGAGAGAAGCTAGGAATGTAGACTCTAATATTTCATGAGCATCGTACGTAGCACCCTTTATCACTACAAAACAGCTTGTTTGGAGGTAATGTCCCTTGTACACCTGGCCAAACTGAGCCAATGCTGGCTGCTGCATTCAAACTGCATCATACTGTCCATCCACTTCAGGAACATGTTCAGAGATGTAATAGTTACTTTTATTGTTTTAGGTGTTAGTGACTGACCTACACAATAACTCAAATGAAAAGGCAAAGTGCAGAAAATGGAAGGCATGGTTAAATGTACAAGAGAGGTTGATGATACTGAAGTCTATCTCTTAAGTTTTGAACACTTTCTAAATACTTCAAATGCAGTGTATAACATATCAAATGACCTTAATGATTTCAGTACTTTGCTTTTTACTTTTACACCTTTCCCAGGATTACATTATTTGTGGTGTTTTTCTTTAGCAGCACAGGAAAACCTATTTTCTCCATTATTTTATGTATACTGAGGAGTCCCAACATAAACTGTTGTATCTTTTCTTACCACCAATTTAATATGCAGAATGAGATGGCTTCTGACAAGTTTTCCTGTTATGAAGTTACCTTTTGTTATTAATATCAATTTAAGTTCTAATTAATAATGGTGCCCAAGAATTAGCCATTTAAATGCTTCAGTTTAGAAGATGCTTTCACAAACTTCATATAAGTAGAAGTTACTTTAACTTTAGACAAGCTTGTTAAATTACAATTAGTAACCAAAGAAATTTACTTTAACCATTTTAAGAGAGGGTAAATCTCCATTTCCTTCTTTAACATAATTTCATTAAACATGAATGTACAACTTTCATCATCCTAAAGATTTAATACACATAATGCTAATTTATCTCATTGGTATCCTATAAAACTAGGGAGATTATACACAAACTAAATAAGATTAAAACCATTCTATTTTATGCAAGGAATATTCATTTTCCTCCCTTTACAGGAGGCTAAAACCTCTTTTCTTTAATAAAATTGCAAATGTGTGAATAATCTTAAAATATACTGACTGCTTTATATGGCTACGAGTCTCTAAAAAAGAGTCTGGAGGCTGTCAGAAGGATTGCCCTTATGCACAACTGAGCAGAGTCTGAGAGACAGATAAAGCAGATACAACCCCCAGATATCGGTTCCTTCGAGGGCTAAAGAGACCCATGGGAGTTATGGTCATGGCCGATGGGGTTAACTACCAGGTCAGATGGCCCCTCTTTGGAACTGGTGTTTATGTGTGATGAATCTGGACTCAGATGGGATCTCTCTTCATAAGACTTTCATGCTAATGTGCTGGAGGTGCAGTTAGTGTCGGGGTTTAAGATATATTTAGGGGAGTTGAATCTCTGGACTGACAATGTGATAGCCAGGTCCTGAGCCTCAACAGACTCCAGCACCTACAATCTGACTTATTGGGCTCACCACACTCAGCTAAGATGGAGTTGAAGAAGGCAACCACCACACCATGGAGCCTAGAGTGATTACAACTGAAAGTGGGAGGATTGCATCCAGCATCCATGTGGAATCTGAGCCTCCTCTTGACATAGAGGTGCAATGGACACAACCAATCCAATGTCCACATAGAAAAGGTGGCATTGGATTGAGAAAAGTGGACATGATGGCTGATGGGTATGGGGAAAGGCAGGAAGAGATGAGAGGTGGAGGCATCTTTGGGACATGGAGCTGCCCTGGATGGTGCTTCAGGGGCAATCACCGGACATTGTAAATCCTCACAGGGCCCACTGGATGGAATGGGGGAGAGTGTGGGCCATGGTGTGGACCATCGACCATGGGGTGTGGAGGTGCCCAGAGATGTACTTGCCAAATGCAATGGATGTGTCATGATGATGGGAGGGAGTGTTGCTGGGGTGGGGGAGAGGTGGGGTGGGGGTGGTAGGGTTCAATGGGAATTCATATATATATATATTTAATGTAATATTATTACAAAGTCAATTAAAAAAACATAAAAAAATATACTGACTGCTAGATTTTTAGAATATACTTGATTAAATTGTTTTAAAAGATATTTCCATAGCTTTCAAGGACTTTTCCTTCATTGATTGAAATTTGGTAATTGGGTTATTAACCAACCTTATTTTAAGGCTGATAGTTTTAAATACAGGGCATATTGATTCTTGATTCCACAGCCTAAAAGATACAATTTTAATCTTTCACACCTAACCCCTCCCTCAGAGCACTTGCAAAGAGAAGGCCTTGAGGATTGGATAGGTCAAAGATCTTGGAAAATGTTTTTCCCTTTCCCATATGTCTCTATTTTCAGATTTCTATATGACATTTCCTTCCTGCTTAGCCTAATTTAGGTTCCAGAAATACTTATTCACATATATAAATGTGTATTTAATTTTACAATTCGAATAGATCTCTTTTAAGAATGTTCAGTTGTTAACATGATATTGCCATCTTGGTCCAGTTCTCAGGCTGAATACTCAAGCTGGGCTGACCCTAGGAAAGGGCTTGGCTAGAGATCTTCTTTTCCCTTCTTTTCAGAGGTCTTGGGAGTCAACCATGAGCAAACTAATCTCATGATGACTCTCAGAATCTGAGTTCTGCAGTTAAGCCCAACATTAAAAGCCCATTAAAAAAACTAGAGATTAATTACTCTGTGGCTTTCCAGAAAGCAGCTTCAGGGAGCTACCACTGGTGAGACTTATTCCTTGCTAACAAATACATTTTCAGTTTCTGAGGCATCCTAAAGCATCTCACATGCCCAAAATGAGGACAGCAGTAGTTGGAAGATTAAAGGCATTTCTAGTTAGTTAAAGGGAGTTAACCTAGTGGTCTAAGGAAATGATATAATGGATGATAGCCATTCTTAACTCACAGAGAGGGCCAAGTAAACTCCCAGTGGACTCCTGTTTGACTTAGTCTACTTGCCCAGTCAGGTCACAAGGACTTTTTCACCTATCACCCAGAACTTCCTTGGATCTACATGGCATCAGGGCTTGCCCCTATCACCTCTGTAGAGGAAGCAGACTTAGTTTTTGTCATGTGGGAAACTGTCCAGGAACCCCTTTAAAATGGGAGAACCAAGAGTGCACAGACAGGCTTCAATTAAAACTCACCCATCTCTGGTGGGATGGGGTCCACCACTTGTCTGCCAAGTGAAGCTGGGGAAGTGTTGGATTCCTCTAGGTCCATGGCTATATTGCATAAAAGAATTTTAGAACATGCCAGTTGAGTTAGGCCAATAAAAGAATTTATTAGGAAATGGAGGAAAAGAACAGAGTTGCTAAGAAATGGTAGAGAAGGATAGAAATATGCATTTTTATTTTCTGAGGGCTCCTCTAGGCAGAAAAAGATTCCTCTTTTTTAATGTAAGCATTTATGGTTTTAAATGTCCTTCTCAGTATTCTTTGCTGTGTCCCAGATGTTGTGATATGTTATGTCCTCATTTTCATATATATCAAGATATTTGCAGAATTCTCTTGCAACTTCTTCTTTGAACCAGTGATTATTTATGTTTTTTAATCTCCATATATTTATGAACTTTCCCATTTTATGTCCATTATTTCTTTCCAGCTTCATTCTGTTATGAACAGAAAAAGTATTGTGTATCATTTCTACCTTTTTCAATTTACTGAGACTTTTTTTGTGACCCAACGTATGGTCTATCTGGGAGAATGATCAATGAGTCCTTGTAAAGACTGCTGTTTTGGGGTGTAATGCTTTATAGATGTCTGATAGACCTAGTTTATTCACCGTATTATTCGTGATCTCTATTTCTTTATCTTCTGTCCAGGTGTTCTGTTCTATACTAAGAGTAGTGTATTGAAGTCTTCAACTATTATTGTAGAGACATCTATTTCTCCCTCTTGTTTTGCCACTGTTTGTCTCATGTATCATGTGGCAGTTCATTTAGGCGCCTAAGTGTTTAGTATGGTTTCTTCCTCTTGGTGAATTGCCCCTTTTATTAATATATAATGACCTTCTCCACCTTTTATAACCATAGTGCATTTAAAATCTATTTTGTCCAATGTTAGTATCACTACTCTAGGTGGGTTTTCCTTTTTTGGTTATTATTATCATGGAATAACTTTTTCCACCCTTTCACTTTTGACCTAGGTGTGTCCTTATGTCTCCGCCAAGACTCTTGTAGACAATATATTGAGGGCTTATTTCTTAATTCTATCTATCAGAATATATCTTCTGATTGGAGAATCCAAGTCATTAGCATTTAATGCTAATATTGTAAAGACATTACTTACTTCATCCATTTTGTCCTTTGGCTATCTTTTTCATATCTTACTTTTGTCTGTCTTTTTACCCTTTAATTTACCCATCCTAATAATCTTCATTGCTACACTTTTCTCCAAGTCTCTTGCCCTTATTCTTTTCTTTCAGACTGCAGCACTCCCTTTAGTATATTTTCTCATTCTGGTCTTTTGGTAACAGATGATCAGTTTTCATCTGAATACTTTGATCTCACCATTATTTTTAAAGGAGAGTTTAGATGGATGCAGATTTCTTGGCTGGCAGTTTTTCTCCTTCAATTCTTTTTATAATTTTTTATCTCATTATTAATAATCTCATTTTTTCATGTGTTATTTTCCTGGTATCCTTTATTTCACTTTTGGTGTTTTCCTTTAGTTCATTCATCCTATTTATGAAAGTTGGTCTAAGATTTTTGATTAGTGATTCCAGACACTGCACTTGCTCCAGAATATTTTCCATCAAATTCTCTTTGCCCTATGACTAGGCCATACTTTCCTGTGTTTGTATACATTTTGTAATTATTTTGTTGAGACCTTGACATTTGGAAAATTTTGTTGAGTTCACTCTGGTAATCTAGTTCTCTCATTCTTCAGTTTTTCATACTAAAAATAAAAAAAATACAGGGAAAGAAAAAAGAAAAGAAAGAAGAAACAAAAAAGAAAACACAAACAAAACACCCACAAAAATAAAGGAAAAAAGTAATTATGTGCTTCTCACCTCCATGGCTTCTTCTGAGAGGTCATCATCTCATCTAATTGAGGTTTCCTTGTAAGTAATGCTTTTCTTTTCTCTTCCTGCTTTCAGAATTTTCTCTTTAGCTCTTTATATACTCATTATGAATACTAGGTGTCCCAGGATACAGCTATTCTAATTTATTCTGTTTTATTTCCATCGTCCTTGGATATTGATATTTTTTCTTTCATAAGGGTTGGGAAGTTTTTATTCATTACTTCCTCAAATATTCTTTCTGCTCCTTTTTCATTCTCTACTTCTGGGACATTGGTAATATGTGTGTGCATTTCTTGTTGTCATTCAATTCCCTGTACCATTTTTCCATTCTCTTTTTCTGCACTCCTGTGTTTTCCAATTCACATGTTCTGCCTTCAAAATCATTAATCTGTCTTCAAGCAATTCAAATCTGTTCTTACGTGCCTCGAATGTATTTTTTTAATCTCATCCATCATGGTTTTCATTCCCCTTAAGTTCTGTTACTTTTCTTTGCAGGCTTTCAAATTGTTCTTTATGCTCACCCATTGTCTTCTTAATTTACTTTATCTCTTTACTCATATTTTCTTTCAATTCTTTGAATTGATTTAGGAGATCTGTGTGATTATTATTGATTATTTGTCTTAAATCCTATATCTCTTTAGGATATTTGGTTTACTCCTTTTGCTGGGCCATCTCTTCATTTCCTGGTATAGATTGTAATTTTTTGCTGATGTCCAGGCATCTGACTATGTTGTTGAATTTACTTTGATGGCCAATTTCTTTCCTGCCTTTTTTTTCACAGCTCTTCTTTGATAATATGGTTTAACTCATTTTATTTATTTATTTATTTATTTTAAAATTTTATTGTATTTTTTGAAGATACATAGATCACAAAAAATGTTACATTAAAAATACAAGAGGTTCACATATACCCCACCCCCTATTCTTCCCACTCAACAACCTCTTTCTTTTTTTTTCTTTTTTTATTTTTTTATTGACTTTGTAATAATATTACATTAAAAATATATATATATGAGGTCCCATTGAGGTCCCTACCACCCCCATCCCACCTCTCCCCCACCCCAGCAACACTCCCTCCCATCATCATGACACATCCATTGCATTTGGCAAGTACATCTCTGGGCACCCCCACACCCCATGGTCAACGGTCCACACCATGGCCCACACTCTCCCCCATTCCATCCAGTGGGCCCTGTGAGGATTTACAATGTCCGGTGATTGCCCCTGAAGCACCATCCAGGGCAGCTCCATGTCCCAAAGATGCCTCCACCTCTCATCTCTTCCTGCCTTTCCCCATACCCATCAGCCATCATGTCCACTTTTCTCAATCCAATGCCACCTTTTCTATGTGGACATTGGATTGGTTGTGTCCATTGCACCTCTATGTCAAGAGGAGGCTCAGATTCCACATGGATGCTGGATGCAATCCTCCCACTTTCAGTTGTAATCACTCTAGGCTCCATGGTGTGGTGGTTGCCTTCTTCAACTCCATCTTAGCTGAGTGTGGTGAGCCCAATAAGTCAGATTGTAGGTGCTGGAGTCTGTTGAGGCTCAGGACCTGGCTATCACATTGTCAGTCCAGAGATTCAACTCCCCTAAATATATCTTAAACCCCGACACTAACTGCACCTCCAGCACATTAGCATGAAAGTCTTATGAAGAGAGATCCCATCTGAGTCCAGATTCATCACACATAAACACCAGTTCCAAAGAGGGGCCATCTGACCTGGTAGTTAACCCCATCGGCCATGACCATAACTCCCATGGGTCTCTTTAGCCCTCGAAGGAACCGATATCTGGGGGTTGTATCTGCTTTATCTGTCTCTCAGACTCTGCTCAGTTGTGCATAAGGGCAATCCTTCTGACAGCCTCCAGACTCTTTTTTAGAGACTCGTAGCCATATAAACTCATTTCTCCTTTCCATTTCCCCCTTACATTAGGTCAAACAGCATTTTAAAGTCATGTTATTTTATGTAGACAGGGATATTCCACTGATCCACGTTGAACCTTCCGTATGAGGTCATTTTCCAGTTGCATCATCAGTTGGTAGTTGATAGTGGTCCCTCGGTGCCAGGGAGGCTCATCCCCGGGTGTCATGTCCCACGCTGGGGGGAAGGCATTGCATTTACATGCTGAGTTTGGCTTCAAGACTGGCCACATTTGAGTAACATGAAGGCTGACAGGAGGAAATTCCCAGGCAGAATGCTGCTCTAGGCCTTGTTCTTATTTTAGGCTTATCAGCTCACAAGCATAGTCATTAGCGTCATGGGCTCACTGTTGAACCCTCACTCCCTCCCGGTCCCCACCGCTGCACCTGGGAGACTGTCACTGCTCCCCTAGGGACCACGACAGAGCACCACTGGCCAGGAACCCAGTACCCCCCCTGCTGTGGTTTTTAATTGTTGCCACTATGAGTATATCCAAACATTGCCATGCACCCTGGACATATGTTCTGTACAGCTCCCTGTCAGCCATATATCCCCTGTCAATGGTATCCCATACCAGTATTCCTCCATTGCCTTTGTTGAACCACTCTGTGATCCAGAACTCCCTGAAATTTGAAGCCCAATATAATGTCAGGGTCCCTTACTAGGAAATGGCATATAGCGATGGGTTTACGGGTTATATAAAGAATACGTGTTGACTTGGAAAAAATTCTACATCCTATCTTCCCCCCCCCCCAATTATTGAGCTTCTCTTCACAGGAGCCCTAGACCACAGCAATGCATATATATAGTATACAGCACTCCCATACATCCACCACAAAACCTTTCCCTTCCACAGTGATACTATTACACCCTATTCACATCATATTTACTTAACGTAATGTACAGAGTCTGATACAATAGCTTTCAAACAAGGTGACATTTGTGCTTACATTGTGGTGCATACTTTAGGATACACAGTTTTTTACATTCTTAGTTATCCTATGTTTTACATTATGGTTTACATTATCAGTCTGTCATCTCCTATATGTTAGGGTGTATTACATGTTTTATATCCATCCTTGTGTACTCTCACGAAACTCCTCTCTTACCCCCCATTTACCTTGGTTACACACATTTAACGTCCATTTTCCCTTCCACCTTGGTGCCCACAGTGACAGCCAGCCTCCGTTTCCCGGGGAGCCACTTCCAGATATAGATGGAATAGTTTAACTCATTTTAAGTCTTTAAAACTTCCCAGCTTACGTTATCAAAATCATGCCAGGGACTCACTAATGGTGTGCAGATTTTCTTCCAGCAGTTAAGGTACAGAGAAACCCAAAAGTAGTTTTGCCCATGTAACTTCCAGATTGTCCAGCAGACGCCACTCATCAGTTTATCTTTTCATGGAGGTGTTTCACTCTCCAATTTTCCTGTATTTTGCTTTGACCAGAGCTGAAATTCAAAGCAGCGTCTGCTTGCAGAATTCACTGACATTAAGCCCCCTGATTTTCCCTTCCATTTCCCTTGTAACAGCTTACAGGGAGGAAGATGTCTGTTTCCCTCTCAGTTGACTGAAGTGAGATTGGGGTATTACCCCAGCCTAATATATTTGGAATGTATGAGGGAAGCCCTTCCCAGCCACTGTGGGGTTTGGTAGCTCACATTTGTCGTTTTGTGTTGTTCATCTCTCTGACCCTTAATCTCCTGGAGTTTTGTAGCACTGTCCTTATCTGCTGAGCTCCAAAGCAGGTCCCTTGGAAACTTTCAACTCTTTCTCTCCATTGTTCTTTTTTTTTTTGAGAGAGAGAGTTGAGCCCTGCCTACCTACTCAAATACCATCTTCCCAGAATCCTTCATTTTATTTTCAATCCCTGTCTTCCTCCAGAGAATTCAAACTCTTTTTCCATATATAACCAGTACATATGGTTCCCTGTTTTATCCCCAGAACTTTGAATGTCTCCTGTTACAAAGAATGAACTATAAAGTATTATTTGGATTAGTTAATAGTCTTTCAATCATCCTTCTCCATGACCTTACCTCTTCATTTTCCATCATCATAAGAGGATTTCAACTTCTTAATTATCCTGTTAATCAGATCAAGGTGAACAGAATTCATCTTATTGAATGAAACCCTGATTAAGTCCTGTATCTATAGTCTAAGCAATCAAGGTTTTCTCCCTGGAATGGATCACACATTTAAGTTAATAAATGTTTTTATATACAAAAGGAATGCAATTAGAGGCTGCATTTTCCCATAGAAGTATTCAATCTTATTGGTAAGTGATTTGTACTTCTCCAGTTATTAAATTCTCTTTCTATTTGAGATTTACCTTTTTCAGTGAGTTGCAGTTAATGAATTTCTCTTCACCTCCTGCTTGCTCCTCAATGCAGTCTGATATGGTTTACACATTCTGTACTTACATGCACTGCCCTTGAGAATCTGCTTACATTCATCTCAATCAAATTACTGGAAACATCTTCACCTTATAAGAATCTTCAACAAATTCCCTGATTTCCTCCTTCTAGTATCCATTTCTATCCTGGTCTCCTAGATCACAAATACTGTCTTGGATTGTTTCTGGACCCACATTATGTATTTCTAAGCTATTTCTAAAATATTAAATGTTGGAACTCTTTAGAACTTAGCCCCAGTCCCTCCTTTATTTCTCTCTTTTTACCTAGGCAATATTTTCCACTCCTTTGACTTATTTATTTTCTATGGTTATAGAACTTACACATTCTTGTTCAAATATCATATCTGAGTTCCAAAGCTGAAAATATATTCTGCACTGTTTCTCATTGTTTTATCATCAGTAATTTAGATGGACTCATCACCTTTTGAAAATCTTACTCTTCTTTAATAATCCAAACCAGATTGAATGAAATTTCCTACACATTTGCTCAGTAAACTTTGTTTTTATTCTTAAAAAAAAGTTGGTATTTCTATGAGAGATTTACTATCTCCAAAAACGAAATAAATCTAGATAATATAACAAATAACCTTGTATTTTTTCCTTTAAATGGTCTCTTCTTAAGTGGCTTTTAAAGTGCATAGGGCCAGATTGTAAATGTATTTGCTAGAATGATTCTATGCTTTTGAACAGGCCTAGCTTAAAGTTGTCTTCCAACATATACACATGTATATTTAAAAAAAGAATCACTTTTTTGAAAAATATTTCCTGGAATTGACAGTGATTAGAAGGATGTGTGGGCTTGGTGCCTGACATAGCATAAGACACACTGAACTAGGCTAGGAAGAAAAATTGGCTTCATTACGTAGTTGAAGACAGATCTAAGTAATCTGAAATTAGGCTCCTTGTTGAGGGATTTTCTTACAGCTCTTATACATGTTTGCAGCAGAGAAAATTAATCATTAATTTGGATGCTCTGAGAATGGGCTGGTGAGTTTCTCTACTGTTTTTCTCTTGTTAATATCAAAATACATAATACTGCTGGGGTCTCTAATTTTCATGGTGATAAATATAGAGTGAGTGAAGCATTAAATGTTTTCATTTTTTCCTAACAAAGATGAAATAACAGGTAAGTTTAATATCAACTAGACAGTTCTATGTGCTTGGTTACAGACATGTAATATGTATTCTATGATGCTTGGTAGGTTTCACATATATTACATTTTAAACTTTCTACAGAAACTAGGCTGAAAACACATAAGGCTATATAAGAAAACCATGAAAATGGAAAAATTGATTACCTAAAATTCATGATAGAAAAGTAGTGAAGTGGAATTATTTTATTTTCAGTAGAGTGAATTTTAAAAATGACAGAATATGTATTTGTTTATAAATACCTATGCCTAAAATTCATTGCTTCATTTCTCTACAGAAATAATTTATTCTATTTTTCAAGATAGATCTAAATAATTTTGTAATCAACTCATATAATTGCTACTAACTGGGTAGATAACTAGTACTAGGCAAAGTGAGATCATAGGAGATGACTTCTAACCTCCACACCTTTTCAAAAGGGCTTTCAGTAAAGCTTACTCTAGGGAGACTAAAATGAAAAATAAATATTGTGAGAGAGAAGCAGAAGGCTACTGTCCTTAATTTCTTTCATTAATTGTCTTATCTTAAAAAGAACTAAGTGAAAATGACTGACAAGTATTACCTGTGAATGCTTTAGATTTTGTTCTTTTTTTTTTTTTTTAAAGATTTATTTATTTATTTAATTTCCCCCCCTCCCCTGGTTGTCTGTTCTTGGTGTCTATTTGCTGCATCTTGTTTCTTTGTCCGCTTCTGTTGTCGTCAGTGGCTCAGCGGCACGGGAAGTGTGGGCGGTGCCATTCCTGGGCAGGCTGCTCTTTCTTTTCACGCTGGGCGGCTCTCCTTACGGGGCGCACTCCTTGCGCGTGGGGCTCCCCCACGCGGGGGACACCCTTGCGTGGCACCGCACTCCTTGCGCGCATCAGCGCTGCACATGGCCAGCTCCACACGGGTCAAGGAGGCCCGGGGTTTGAACCGCAGACCTCCCATATGGTAGACGGACGCCCTAACCACTGGGCCAAAGTCCGTTTCCCTAGATTTTGTTCTTATGTTCTTATTTTGCATTGGGTATTTTCTCCCTTAATGTCATGGTTTACTGGTATTGCTAGTAGGATTAAATTTGTGCAATAAAATCCATGGTCACTGAGTATTGATTAAGATTACCAGGATGCTACCATTGCTTGATTTTTTATATGTCTTGAAGATTAAAAAACAAATGAAAGTAAGCATATTGGAATATTAATACCTGCTAGATATTACAATTTTTTGAGAAATGTGTCATTGTCTTCTTTTTCATAAAGGTCCATACTTATGGAAACCACTCATCTGGGGGAATGGATTATAGAACCATATGTTACCAGCTGGATATTCTGTTAGAAATCAATGCATAGTGCCTAAGTATTTTAAATAGGCCTAGTGCTTTAAAATATAGAATATAGCTCTGATTACACTCATGCATCTAAATGGTCAAAAAGGAAAAATATTTTTTGGAGCAGGTTCTTTGACAGTGCTAGTAATTATTTAGCACTACTAAAATAGTTAGCTTTGTTAAAACTCAAAATAAACTGACTGTATTGTTAAAACATATACAAGCATACACTGATAATAATTTTAGTTTACAAAATTCTTTAAATCCCAACTTATTCATAGGAAAATCAACAATGAAACTTAATCATTTCTTTTGGAAACCCCTAAGATTTTGAAGTTTGAATGTAGATATGACATAATGAGACCTATACTAGATAGTCTTTCCATTGCTTGATAGTAAAATATGCATACTTTAGAACAACAAAAACTTGCATATTTTTTCAGCACAAATATTTCAACTCGTATGGAGTCATATGGATGACTGAGAAAGTAATTGTAGTTTTAAGTTCTTCTCAGATATACAGACTAGTAAGAATCTTCTTGGTATAGGTGCTTTAGAGTACTTCCCCAGGACAACCAAAATCCATAAAAAATGTGGGTGTATTTGAAAAAAGCAGGAAGATTGATTGTGAGAGTTTTAGAAAGAAGTGAATGACACAAGGTGTGCCTTGAGTAGATTTATCTTGACTAACGTCCAACTTAATCAAGATATGTCTTTTGAATTATAAGACTTATGATGTTATTAACTACATAAAAAGATAGTTTGCTATCAAAATGGTGCTTTTTCTAGAGCAAAAGAAGCTCTGAACTACACATGTTGTGAAAGCAGTTTCATTAAGACTTGGGTTCCTTGCATTCTCAGTCCATTTGTTTTCTCATGAATAAGGTAGAGATTTTCACCAGGTGGGAGAGTCCTAATTTATTTTGTAAATGATTTTAATCAGAAAGTATTATTTAATTTGACTGCAGGCCCAGGGCATGTGAGGTCGGGTTAACTTATTGAGGATATACAATATTTCTGGATTTAAAATTATTTGATCATTTTCAAAGAGAAATTTATTTAATCTATTACCATTCAAGGAAGGGTTTATTCAGTTAGACAAGGGAGAGAGACCAAAATATGAATTAACAAACAAATAAATGTACAGTGAAAAATTATATGAGTGAACTGAAGGAATAGTAGAATTGTAGTATAGGCTATTGGAATGGCAAGAATTGGGGCTCAATGAAGAGATCTCCAAGGAAATGGCAAAATAGAGACTGAAGGAACATGGGTATGATGTGTAAAGTATTTGAGGGGATTTCCATGAAAATGAAGGATTGTTGTAGTGTTCAGTGCTGAAATAAGAGCTAAATGAATGTATCTGTGTTTTTCTGAGTGATGAATTCTTATTCAATTCTTGGATGCCTGGTGGAGTCCTAACTTAAAATTACTTAATTTGAAGTGAAATACTTTGTTAAAGTGGAAAACCCGATTACATCAATCTTTTTTTTAATGACTTATTTATTTATTTCTCTCCCCTCCCTCCACCCCCACCCCGGTTGTCTGTTCTCTGTGGTTTATTTGCTACGTCTTCTCTCTGCTTCTGTTGTCATCATCGGCATGGGAATCTCTGTTTCTTTTCATTACAGTCATCTTGTTGTGTCCGTTCTCCATGTGGGCAGTGCCATTCTTAGGCAGGCTGCACTTTCTTTCATGCTGGGCAGCTCTCCTTATGGGGCACATTCCTTGCAGGTGGGGCTCCCCTACATGGGACACCCCTGCAGGGCATAGCACTCCTTGTGTGCATCAGCACTGCACATGGGCCAGCTCCACATGGGTCAAGGAGGCCCGGGGTTGGAACTGCAGACCTCCTATGTGGTAGATGCATGCCCTAACCACTGGGCCAAGTCCACTTCTCGATTACATCAATCTTGATTGACATCTAGACTAATTAGAGAGTAAGCTTTAGAGGAGCATTTATTTTAGATTTCTGAAATCATGGTTGTATCCTGTTGTTTTAGAGCCAACAGTGGAATAATTTGGAGCAATTGAATAGTTGTCTGAGATTATCATGATAGTGTGCAGAAATGGGAGAGAGGGTGGGCTACAATTCATCCTTGAGAAGTTATAATACTGTTAGGGTAATGCCATTCAGAACACAAGAGGAGTGCCTAGAATATCTTGATTACAGTCAAGGAACTGAGATGTCCAAGGAGTCTAAGAAAAAGAACATTTCCAAAAGGTCCAATTTGTCTGTACTTCCAAGTTACAGACTGAAGCACACACACTTCATTTACTCATGGGATACTTATTGGAGATGGTAGCATTATTTACTTCAGAGGAAGTCCATGAAGTTATTAACTCATCACTTAAGGCTGTGTAAGAAAAGCATAAAGATGCTTATGTCAGTTGAAGGAAAAGATCAGGCACACGGGGCATTTAGGTTCATAAGGTTAAATGATGAGGTAATTGTGATAGGAGAGATTTTAAAAAGATACAGGATAAACAAGAATTCAGTTGGAGACATTCAACTTAATCAGATGACAAGCCTCTTCAATGAGAGAGAAGGAGTAACTAATGGGTATGAGTGCATGAGTAACTAGACATTATGGTGTTAAGTTTAGGTGATTTTTTTAAAAATTACATCATTCTGTGGTTATGATGTTTATCTCATCTGATAAAATTAATGTGAAATGTAAGAATATGTTATATTCAAACTATCAGATTTGAAGTGATTAAGGAAGATGGAAGAATAATTCAATTACCAAGACAGCCCTTTTCCCAGATACATTTGAAAGCCCTAAGAGTTATGATTCAGTATTTAGTCATAAAGCAAGATCTTAGTAATGTGCTATGTCACATGCGGTAATAAATATGACAGGAAATTAAAATCACCTATGTGGGCAGATGTAGAAAATATTAAAATATTTATTGACACATTAGTTAAATAGAGTTCTCAGGAAGCATATTCTGAAATACATATGTTCAAATACATCTGGCAGTGAATATTACATGAGGTGGAAGGTAATATTTGGAAAGTGGGTTCAATGCAATGGAGATTTCCTTGTGACAGGAGAACCTGTGCATGGGTTTAATTGTAACAAAGTATATGAAGATGTAGTTTTGACAACAGAGAGAGTATCTGATTATTTAAATGAGGCATGACATTTCATGCCATACCTAGGTGTGACATGTAACCCTTAAGGTAATGGAAATTGGAATATAGGAAGAAAAAAATTAAATCTAATTGTGTCTTTGTCTGGCCATATAAGATTGTCATGTTATTTCAGCTTTCTGAACCTCTCTTTGGGACATCTCTTAAATGAGTAAATTAACCTTTATCAACTGGGTTAATGAGAAGATTAAATGATTAAAAATATGTAAATTTGTAAACATGTTGAATACAATCATTTTCCTCCTGGACTTGAGGCACAAATGGCTAAGTTAATCCTAGATCTGATCAGCCCCATAATAGTATATATTCTTTTTTTCTTTTCCTTTTAATAATATCTATGCTAAGTTTCTTGGTTGATTTCCAGATACATTGATGTGAGATATAGAACTCAGCTTTAAGGAGGTGGCATTGTTATACATCACATATGGAAGACCTAAGATGTTTGATGACAAACATCAGGTCAGGTTCATGGTAGAGCAGGAAGTGAGTGAGAGAAAAGAAGACATAAATGCATGTGAGAGAACAAATACTATTGCAAAAACCAGTAATAACTGAGTAAATTCAAGTCTGCTTCCTCTTGTGGTGAGGACCCAATTTCAGGTGTGATTTTGGTCAGGGTTTCCTATGTTTTGGAATCAGGAATGAATTAAAAGTCTCTGAACATGATGGGCTAATTAACGAATATAATTCTTGGATGTTCATGTACTTACCTGTAGAATGAAGATAATAATATCATATCACTACCCAGAGAAGACAAGACTTCCAGCATCTTGTCTCATGGAAAGGAGAGGCCTCCCCTCATTTCTCTTGAGCATATCTCATGTTCTTTTTTATTGATTGGACTGGTGATACTCCTGGATGAAGTTTTAGGTATTCATGACAAGTGGGGCAGAAAGTTGTGATCAATACTTGAATCTTAAGATTCTTTCCCCATTCTCAGCTTCTCCTACCTTCTGCTCATTTCATTGTGAGTGAATACAGAGGAAGGTAGATGCCAGCTAAGGTATTGATAATGCAATCATGCAATCACAGGTGAGTATTCTTTTTTTCACTGAAATTCCACCTCTATTGCCAGCAGATGGGAAGATTTATCCAATTGGTGTGAGTATTCCAAGTGTATTCAGGAGATATTCAAGGATCTGAGCTTAAATTAAGTTTATACAGAACTCTAATAGTTACGGTAAGTTAGGGACTGAACATTGAGTAATATTCCAAGGTAACTGCAAGAGTTGGTTCCAGCTTCTACAAAGACTGTATTCTCAGTATTTTCTTTTTCTCATGCACCCCATGGCCTCATTGGATAAATAATGAATTCATGGATCATGTTAGTACCCTGGCATGTAATGAATTCAGGTGACATAGATGAACAAGAAGGGAAGTTTATAGTTAGTAGACAGGCTGAGTTTTCAACTGTGGAGTCAATCCAACATTAGATGTACATTGTTGTAGAGGTAGGCATATCTACCAGAAGCGTGGGAACAGTAGTAAATTAAGGGAAATGAGGAACAATTTATTTTCCTCAAATTAAGTTTCTTAAAATTTTGATGGAATATATTTGCACATTTTGAAATTTTTCTTAAAAGAAAACATAAATTCACCTTACCACTGTTGTTAAAATTTCCAAACTTCAATTTTTTAAATAAAATTTCTTCAAATTGAAGTTTGGAAATTTTATTAATGGATGCAATGTATAGGATTTTTTCCCTTCATTATGACTGTGGTTCAGGAGCTTTATTATAGGTAGAATAAAATTTATTTCTCTGTGAATATTTTTGAAGTTTTGGAGAGACCAGAAGCAATGATCAAGATTCTATTAATCTTTCACATACAGATGAGATGAAAATAAAAGTGGGACAATGAAAATGTATTTGTAGACCCCAGAAAAAGTGGAGATTGTGAAGTCTTCTTCCACAAGAATGGTCAGTATAAGACAATGAGTATACCAGTACAACTCTCTCAGGAGTGCCTGGCCCATGACCCTGAACCCTCTGTATTTATACATTATAATGCATACCTGAGTTATGTAACTCTGAGAAAAGTAGGACTTACTGTTTTGATACCTATTCAGTTAAGCAGAATTCTGGATATTTCTTCAAGTTTCTCTGTCATTTCAATGAACAATGGACTTCTGAATTGAATTTAGATAGAAAGCAATTCACACATTAACTTGCATTTGTGAAAATGCAAAACATACTCTTAAATGATTTTATAAAAGAGAGGAAAATGAATTCATCTGTACAGAGGAATACTCTAACCATACTCATTTTTTAAAATGACATGTGGATATTGCTTGTCTTACAATAAGTGTGTAAATTTTCTTAAAATTGGAAAGATTGGTTTAGTTTTGAATGTTTGAATGAAAACTTTCTAATCAGCAGAAAGAAGGCATATTTGCAAGTTCATTGGGAAATTTTCAGGTGTATATAACATCCCATGTCATGTGATTTTCTTTTACAATGGGGTGTTATGTATTCAGAGTGTATGTGTCTGAGAGTGTATCTGAAAAGCAGATGACAATTGAGCATTGGTAATGCTATTACTGTAACCCCATACACATTTTGAGTTTTATATATACAGTTTCTGCTTCTTTAGTGTTATTATTTTGTACATCACAACTCAGGACATTGGTTAAGATAATTCTGTGTGAACATAAATTTCCATGGTGTTTTAAGAGTATGTGACCTTCAAGGATGTGGCTGTAGACTTCACCCAGGAAGAGTGGGGCCTGTTATACACATCCCAGCAAAAGCTGTTCAGAGATGTTATGGTTGAGAATATAAATAACCTGGTCTCAGTAGGTGAGACTCTCAAATTTTGTCTACCATTTATATCTGTCTCATCTATCTACCATCTCTCTAACCTATCTATCTACTTATATATTTATCATAACTCAATGTCTATTTATTTATTCAAATATAAGCTTCTCCATATTTTATAATCTTTATTTTCTCTTATATTTTATATTTTATAATTTTAATACATTTATATTTTATAATAAAATAAGACTACCTAAATAAATGTTTCCTTATTTCTTTATTTTCTAAGTTCATTTTTATTTATTTTTATTATCCTTTTAAAGATACATAAATCACACAAAATGTTACATTAAAAAATATAAGAGGTTCCTATGTACCCCAATCCCTACACTCCTCACTCCTCCCACATTGACAACTTCTTTCATTAGTGTGGTATATTCATTGCATTTGATGAGTACACTTTGGGGCACTGTTACACAGCATGGATTATAGTGTCTGTTGTAGTTTACACTGTCTCCCAGTCCACATAGTGGGTCATAGCAGGATATATAATGTCCTGCATCTGTCCTTGCAATATCATTCAGGACAACTCCAAGTACTGAAAATGCCATATTATCACACCTCTGTTGCCATCTCCTTGCCTTCAGCAACTCCCATGGCCATGGCATCCACATCATTTTTTCTACTAGAGTCACAATAATTCTATAGTGTAATACCAGTAAGTCCACTCTAATCAATATTTTATTCCTCCATCCTGAGGACACTGTGATGGTGATTTTATATATATATATCCACTTAACCCCAATAGAATTTAATTTTCTTGTGTACAACTTAATGCCTTCCTTGAATCTCAATTTCCAACACTCAGTGCTGTTCTGAGAAATCAATGAATACATTTTGACTAGATAAGTTAATTGACTATGGTGAAATAAATATTCTGCTCCAACAGCTATGCTGATGCTTCAGAACATAGTAGTAAAAACATTTCATATATAATTTTCCATATAGAATTTAGATAATCCTTTTGGGATTTATGTTAATTGAATTATTTTTTAACATACTATTCAATCATTTTGGAAACATAGATTTCTCCCCATTTAGAATAGTGATGACATTGCAGTTTCTTTTTGTACTAGTGCATGGGTAACAGTAACAAATAGTCCTTACTGAAATGGGAAAAAGTTAAAGAGTTACAATTTCTGTTGAGACATTTTCAATGATCTGAGTTCTAGGTTTTATTGTATTGCTACCTCAATGCTTACATTATTCTTTGGTAACCTGCCATGTACATCATGATCATGCTCTGTTACTATCACAATTCAAAATCCGGGTAAATTTTTTTCCATACAAAGAGGATATCAACTCTGCAAAACAGATGTGCTTTCCCAGCTTCAGCAAGGAGAAGTGTTGAGAGAAGGAATAGGATTTCCTCAATACCACATTTCAGATGAGCTATAAGAACTGGTGCATCAGAAGAGGGGTCTCATTAAATAGTGTGTATGTGATTTGTCTATGTTTCTTTTTAAGACTTGTGATTTCTAACATGTAACTAAGGATATTGGGGAAATTTTAGTCACATGGGCTTATTCCAAATACTTCTCAAGCTTCATCAAGTGTCATTGGCATTGTGAAAAGGATATTCAGTTAAACCTTCACATGATCCTTTTCCTGGTTCTATTATTGGAATATTTTCCCCCTTTTTACCTCCCTACTATCCCAACTTCTTTTTTCTCATATTCTATGCCTGAAATTCTTTTCTGATCATAATGTCCTATAATGTTAATTTTTATTATCCCTAAAATATTCATTAACTAAATATTCTCTCCCAGCTAATTGTGAATGTGGAAACATACTGAGGGAGATACTTGGAAATTTCCAAAATTTTGTCCCCCTAATGCTTTTCTAATAATTTTTTTCAATTACTACAGGGAGGAAAAGTGCCTTTAAAACATATGATATGATAGAAATGATAGACTACCAGCCTACTTTTAGGAAAAACCGTTCCAAAATCATGATATTGGTAATCTTAATTTTTTGAACCCTAGTATTCCAAGTAGATATCTAGGGATGGAATGAATTAGGAATTTAGTAAAATCATGAAATTCTAATGTTGGGATTAAGTACTAATCCAGCAAAAATCTGTGATAGTTTGAATTAAGGTAAAAACTAACCTAAACATGAACTCTTGCCTGAGTTCTTATAAAAAGCGAATTGCTTTAACATGTTTCATATACATAATCTTTGAAACATCATGAAGCTAAAACTTAATCAGATATCTCTGCAATTAGATTGTCATAATAGAGAATATCTGTGTATGGAATAGAATAAAGTGTATATGAAACAAACATGGCAGATATTTTCATTGAAGACTATCCCTAGAGGATCAGTCTTGGTTTCATATGTGGGGAAATGAAGAAATTCATTTTATAGACAAATGTTTTACAGTCTCACATCTCATTCCCCACAGCAGAGATCTTACACCCAGAAGAATTCCTTTGAATGTAACTATTTGCAAGAAGATTCTTCTCACACATCCACAGTGAACCAACATGCATTAATTCACATGACAAAGAAATCCTGTTTCAGAAAACCACCTCCATCAGTCCACAGTGATCATTCATCTTTTAATCAACATAAGCATATTCAACCTAGAAGTAAATCATATGAATGTTCCCAAAGTGCTAAAAATTGTATGCAATAGTCTGATCTCAGACAATACAATGGAATTCCCATTGAAGAGAAACCCCATGAATATCACCTATGTGGGAAAGTTTTCAGTCAATACTCCCAACTTCAATGACATGAGAGAACTCACCCTGTAGAGAAACCCTAAGAATGTCATTTATGCAGGAAATCATTTAGTCATTCTTCTTCCCATAAATATCATGAGAGAACAAACATTGGAGAGAAGACCCATGAATGTCATCTTTGTGGGAAAACCTTCATTTACTCCTTTTCCCTGAAAGAACATCAGATAACTCACACTGGAGAGAGACCATATGAATGTCATCTTTGTGGGGAAGCCTTCGGCAATATACTTAAGACAACATGAGAGAACTCATACTGGAGAGAAACCATATCAATGCAATCTTTGTGGTAAAACCTTCAGTCACTCCTCTTCCTTAAAATGATGTGAGAGAACTCACACTGGTGAGAAACACCACAAGTGTCTTCTATGCAGAAAGCAATCAATTTGGTCATCTTAAAGAACATGAGAGAACTCACACTGGAGAGAAGCTTCATGAATGTCACCTATGTGGGAAACCCTTCAGTCACTCCTCTTCCTTAAAATGACATGAGAGAACTCACACTGGAGAGAAACCCCATAAATGTCATCTATGTGGGAAAGCCTTTAGTCATTATTCTTCCCTTAAATATCATGAGAGAACTCACACTGAAGAGAAACCCCATGAATGTCATCTATGTGGGAAAGTCTTCATTAAATATTCTCATCTTAAAGTACATGAGAGAACTCACACTGGAGAAACCTCTTGAATTCCTTCTATTTGGGGAACACTTTAGGCACTCCTCTTCCTTAAAACATGAGAACACACACTGTGAGAAACCCCACAAATGTAATCTATGTTGGAAAGCCTTTAGCCAATATATTCATCTTAAAGAATATGAGAGAACTCAAACTGGAGAAGCTTCATGAATGTCATCCATGTGAGAAACCCTCCAGTCACACCTTTTCCTTAAAATGACATGAGAGAACTTACACTGGAGAGAAACCCCATGTATGTCATCTGTGTGGGAAAGCATTTCATCATTATTCTTCCCTTAAATATCATGAGAGAACTCATGTTGGAAAGCCCATGAATGTCATCTATGTGGGAAAGCTTTCTTTAAATATTCTTATCTTAAAGTACATGACAGAACACACACTGGAGAAACCCCTTCAATGCCATCTTTGTGGGAAACCCTTTAGTCATTATTCTTCCCTTAAACACCATGAGAGAACTCACAAACTGGAGAGAAACCTTATGAATATTGTCTTTGTGGGAAAGCCTTCACTTGTTCCTCTTCCCTAAAAACAATCAGAGAACTCACACTGGAGAGACTGTATGAATGCCATCTTTGTAGGATAGCCTTCAGGCAATCCTCTCACCTAAGACAAGATGAGAGAACTCACACTGTAGAGAAACCCTAAGAATGTCATTTATTCACGGAAGCTTTCAGTCAACATTGACATCTACAATGATATGAGATAACTCACATCGGAGAGAAACCATAGCAATATCATTTTTGTGGGAAAGCCTTTGTATTTGCCAAAGGAGTACTGATGCAAAATACCAGAAACTGGTTGGTTTTTATAAAGAGTATTTATTTGGGATAGGAACTTATAGATAGCAGGCAATAAAGCATAAGTTACTTCCCTCACCAAAGTCTATTTGAAGAAAGATGGCTGCCGATGTCTGTGAGGGTCAGGCTTTCTGGGTTCCTATGTTCCTGGAGTTTGCTTTACTCTGGCTTCAAGGATCCTTCCTTCCTCGGGCTGGCTTCTCTTCCTCTGTGTGCTGACTTCCTGCATCTTCAGCATCAAACTCTAACATTGGAAATCCCCAAATCTGTTCTTCATTGTGCCTTTTTCTGTGAGTCCTCACCCACCCAGGGGTGGGGATGCAATGTCCTAAAGTCAATAACTCAATCATGCCCAGGTACAGATCAGATTACAAGCATAATCCAGTATTTCTTTTTGGAAGTCACAAATTATATCAACCCGCTACACCCCACCCTCTGAATTCCAAAAAGACATTACAATATCAAAAAAAAAAAAAAGTAGAACTTAAATCAGTTACAAGGCAAGTACTAAATCGTATCACAATCAATTAATTTTCTTAAAGATTTATTTATTTTTATTTATTTCTCTCCCCTTCCCCTCCACCCCCCGCCCCAGTTGTCTGTTCTCTGTGTCTGTTTGCTGTGTCTTCTTCATCTGCTTCTGTTGTTGTCAACGGCATGGGAATCTGTGTTTCTTTTTGTTGCATCATCTTGTTGTATCAGCTCTCATTGTAAGGGCACCATTCTTAGGCAGGCTGCACTTTTTTCACACTGGGTGGCTCTCCTTATGGGGCACACTCCTTGCACATGGGGCTCCCCTACATGGGAGACACCCCTGTGTGGCATGGCACTCCTTGTGTGCATCAGCACTGCCCATGGGCCAGCTCCACATGGGTCAAGGAGGCCTGGGGTTTGATCCACAGATCTCCCATGTGGTAGATGCCCTAACCACTGGGCCAAGTCCACTTCCCATATCACAATCAATTTAAGGAAATAGTTTGGCCTGGGGCAATGTCATATCTGCTATACACCTCTGAAATTAGAAAACAATGTATCTGCTTCCAATACACAAATGGATAGAAAATGGATAAACATTTTCTTTACAATAAGGAGAAATTGGAAGGGAAACATGAATTACAGTTTCTCTGCAGTTCAGTAGACCTGCAGGGCATCCTCTGTTGATTTCCTTTTTTTTTAAAGATTTAATTTTTCATTTATTTCTCTCCCTTCCCCCCCCCACCCCAGTTGTCTGTTCTCTGTGTTGATTTGCTGTGTGTTCTTCTTTTGTCCACTTTTGTTGTTGTCAGTGGCACGGGAACGTGTGTCTCTTTTTTGTTGTGTCATCTTGTTGCATCACCTCTCTGTGTGTGCGGCACCATTCCTGGGCAGGCTAAACTTTCTTTTGTGCTGGGTGGCTCTCCTTACAGGGTGCACTCCTTGTGTGGGGCTCCCCTATATGGCGGACACCCCTGCATGGCACAACACTTCTTGCGCACATCAGCACTGCACATGGGCCAGCTCCACACAGGTCAAAGAGGCCCAGGGTTTGAACCATGGACCTCCCATGTGGTAGATGGATGCCCTATCCATTGGGCCAAGTCCGCTTTCCTCTTTGATTTCAAAGTCTGGAATCATTCTCAAGGTGATGGTTTCTTCTCCTTGGGGTGATGTGAGGACCCATCCTTTCCACTGGCTTGCCCAACAGTCATTTTCTTGGTTCCACCCTCATCAGGCATCTGAGTGTCAACTAAGCTCCAGACCTCTCCTTCCAAGAGTGTTTGGGTGATTGCTACACCTTACCCAATCTCTGGGTTAGAGTCTTAACCCCCCTAGCACAGTGGAGTAAAGACATTCACCCCTAATCTTTGGCATACAGGCTCAACCCTTTCAGAGCAACGAGTTGACCACCTGGCCTCCCCTAACCTTTGTGGGACAGGTCCACCCATCTCAGGCCTGTGGGGTGCTAAGCTTAACTGCTCTAATCCTTGGGGAATGTGCTCCATCCTCTCTGCACTCTAGGGGTGCAAAACTCTCCCAGAGCATAGGTGGGAAAACCCACCCTCTTCAACTGCTGGGGCAAACCCACCCTCTCTGTAAACATGGGTGGGATTCCTCTCTTGGCCAAAGATGATGTCCTAATTTCATGTCTCAGTTTCTGTGGTTTTCCTCCTAAAGCTCTTTCTCTTTAAATTTCTACTTTCTATGTCCCTTTTATTTCAGGCTGGCAGTGTTTTTTTTCATACAGCTCTCTCAGAAAGTCTGTTGGTTTAGCATGCAGGAAGCAGGGGTTCAAGCCATCAGATAACAAGACTTTCCACAAGTCTTTCCAGAATAACTGCATCTTCAATCCAGATTTACAAGTTCCAAATTTAGTTAAGTCCTCCAGTGGGGTATTTTCAACTGGGAACCTGATTTCCAGGAGTTTGGAATTTTCAATATCAGTTTATGTTTTCTTTGTTCCCAACATTTCAGTTCTCAGCTTAGCTTGCTCATCTAGCATTTTGCTATAAGCTGCAAGCAGAAGCCAAACCACATTCTCCAGGCTTAATTTGGAAATTGCTTCAGCTAAATGCCCAGGATCACCATTTTCAAATTCTGCCTTCCAGAAAACACCAGGAGTTAATCTTACTTAATTCTCTGCAACTTTAAAACACAGATTGCCTTTCTGCCAGTTTCTGAAAATAGTTTCACCATTTACTTCTCAGGCATCATAAAAAGTCTCTTTGGCATCCATATTGCTATCAACAGTCTCTTCAAAGCACTGTAGGTCTTTTTTTCCAAGCATCTCACAATTCCTACAAAACATACCCTTTACCCATTTATAAAACCATTCCAGCATTTCAGTAATTGCAAAAGCACTCCTCCTCTCTTGTTGCCAAATTTTGTATTAGTCAGCCAAAGGAGTGCTGATGTAAAATACCAGAAACTGGTTGGCTTTTATAAAGGGTATTTATTTGGGGTAGGAGCTTACAGATACCAGGCCATAAAACAGAAGTTATTTCCCTCACCAAAGTCTATTTGGAGCTAGATGGCTGCCAATGTCTGTGAGGGTTCAGGCTTCCTGGGTTCCTATGTTCCTGGGGCTTGCTTTACTCTGGCTTCAAGGATCCTTCCTTCCTAGGTCTGGCTTCTCTTTCCTCTGTGTGCTGACTTCCCAGGTCTTCATCAAATTCTAACATCAGAAATCCCCAACTCTGTTCTTCACTGTGCCTTTTATCTGTGAGTCCCCACCCACCAAGGGGTGAGGATGCAACACCATGATCTCAATAACTCAATCATGCTCAGGTACAGATCAGATTATAAGCATTATCCAATATTTCTTTTTGGAATTCAATTATATCAGACTGCTACAGCCTTCATTCAAGCCTCTTCCCTAAAATGTGATAGAACTCACACAAGAGAGAAACCTTATGAATGTCATATATGCAGGGAAGCTTTCAGTTGCCATTCCCACCTTCAGTGACATGAGAGAACTCACACAGGAGAGAAATACCATGAATGCAATCTATTTGGGAAAGTTTTATTTCATCCCTCTTCCATTAAAAAAAACATGAAAGAATTCACCCTGGAAATAAATACTGAATATTATCAATGTCAGAAAGCATATAGTAATTATTATAATCTTAGAGGACATGAAATAATTCTCACTGGAGAGAAACACTGAGTTTCATCAATGCAGGAAAGCTTTTAGTCATCATTCCCACCTTCAAGAACATGAGAGAACTCACTCTGGGGAAACTTCAATTTTCTAATCTTAAACCCCATGAGAGCATTCACACTGTAGAAAAGACATGTGAATGTTGTCTATGTAGGAAAACTTTCACCTGTATTTCTGCCCTCAGGTGACATTACAAAATTCCTGCTGGATGGAAACAATAACATCCATATGGGAAAACCTTATTTTTCTAGCCTTAAGCAATAGGAGATTACTCAAATATTCAAATGGAGAGAATCACTATGACTGTCAACAATTTGAGAAAGTCATCAGTCAATATTCTTATTTTAAATGTAATATTCACACTATAAATCTTATGCATATTTAAGAGACTTTGGCCATAAATTTAACCTTTAAACATACCAGGGAACTCATATTCTGAAGAAACACTTTTTTTTAAGGTTTTTTAAAAATTTATTTCTCTCCCCTTCCCTGCACCCCCCCCCAGTTGTCTGCTCTCTGTGTCCATTCACTGTGTGTTCTTCTGTGTCCACTTGTATTCTTGTCAGCAGCACCCAGAATCTGTGTCTCATTTTGTTGCATCATCTTGCTGCATCAGCTCTCCATGTGTGTGGCACATTCCTGGGCAGGCTGCACTTTTCTGTGGTGGGCAGCTCTCCTTATGGGGCACACTCCTTGCACATGGGGCCCCCTATTGGGGGACACCCCTGCATAGCAGGGCACACCTTGCATGCATCAACACTGTGCATGGACCAGCTCATTACATGGGTCAGGAGGCCCTGGGTTTGAACCTTGGACCTCCCATATGGTAGGTAGATGCCCTATCCATTGGGACAAATCCGCTTCCCTGAAGAAACACTTTTTAATGTGTTTAGAAGTTCTTGTTGTCATCTATACTTCTTCAGATAATTTAATAACATTCATAGTCTTGAGAATCCATGTGCATGTTATTTATGCAGCAAAGCCCTTAATAGGTAAATGATATTCTATGTGAGAAAGCACATAATGTAAATATAATGGAATTGGAGGGGACTCTTCTACTACCTAATAAGCTAATCAGAAAATCACATGTGAGCAAATCTACAACTGTACTCAATGTCGGATTGCCTTAATCGCTAATTTATCCTTTAAATTAAATGAGTGAACTCCAAAAGTGTGAAACACTAGGTCTGTAATCACTGCACTATCATTCAGTCAAAACTAAGCCTTGTGCTAAAGGAAACTCATTTTAAGAATAACCACAAAAATACAACCCCAGAATGTGGTGCTCTTGGGTTACAGATTCACCCAGGTCCTACAGTTATGGCAGATGGCTCTGGAGTTCAGGGCTTGCCAGTGAACCCAACTTTGGAATTTCTGCTCCTGCATGTGATGTAGTTAGACTCACATATGACCTGGCAACACATGCCTCTTCTGTCACTTTTACTGGAACTGTGATTGGCACTGGGATTGGTGTATGCTCAGGAGACTTGAATTCCTGGACTGTCCATGTGACAGCTGGGCCCTTAGCCTCAGCAGAGTTACAACACCTATTCACTGAGTCATTGAACTTATCCACATCAGCCAACAGGGAGGTAAGGATGGTCAGCCACCACACCAGGGAACCAAGAGAGTCTACAACAGCAAGCAGGAGAATCCCGTCCCTCAGTCATGTAGGATCAAAGCCTCTCAATTTAGAAGTGGAGTGGACATCAACCCAGGGTCATCCAGATGGAGGAATACAATATGGATTAGGGTGGACTTACTACTATTCTACTATAGAATGGAAGAAACTGTATCATTGATGTGGAAACTGTGGCCACGGGATTTGCTGAGGATAGGAATAGGGAAGAAGAGGTGTGATATGGGGACATTTTCAGGACTTGGAGTTCCTATGAATAACAGTGCAGGGACAGATGCAGGACATTATATATCCTGCCATAACCCACTGAATGGATTGGGAGAGTGTAAACTACAATGTAAACTATAATCCATGCTGTGTAGCAGTGCTCCAAAAATGTATTCATCAAATGCAATGAATGTGCCACACTGATGACATAATTTGGTGAAGTGGGAGGAGTGGGGGATGTAGTGAGTGGGATATATGGGAACCTCATATTTTTTAATGTAACTTTTTTGTGATCTATGTATCCTTAAAAAAAGGTAATAAAATAGGGGGGAAAATTATCACCCATACCAAAAACCCTTTTAATGCAAATTTTTTAAAAAAAGGAAGAAGACTATTAAGAGGATGAGACCCCTTGAGGAATTTCCAGAAAATTCATTGTGGAGAAAGTAATGAAAAGTCATGGGAAATCATTTATTCAGTGATTGGGATGTTGCTTGATTCAGTAATTTTGTTTCTGTGATAGATGTTATTAGAGGGGTTTTGCAAATGGGTATCTGATAGCTGACTTTGTGGATATCAACTAGAAGTTTTGTAGGTTTTGGGATAAGAAAATGTGTGAAATCTGTGGTTTAGGAGTCTCCCTCATAAATGAATGTGGTTCTCTCATTGCCTTTCCTGGCTCAGTGATTAAATAGCTGAAGGTGAGGAACAGGTATGGTCATGTATTCCTAATGGTAGATGAAACAATACTTCAACTCTGTGACTAGAATTGTTATCAGTGAGTGTGATAATCATGAACACAGTAGTTCACTGTGCCAGGCAGAGGTACAGATCATTTGCACTTCCCATCACTAATTTCCCAGTATGATATATCCAGGAAAAATGCACTGCCATAATGATTTTGTTAATAAAATAACTAATAGATTCCAAAACCTTCCATGCCCATAGGCAATGCCCTTATGATGGATGACATTTGGAAATCATTTCCTTGACATTAATTATTAAAATATTAAGTTCCAGTCATGCAAATATGGAAAACAATAAGCAAAAAACAAAAACCAAGCAAAAATGCATCATCTCTCACTTTCTCTGATTCCTCTGATGTACATAGCTGCTTTTTTTGACTATTCTTGCAGATTTAATTATTTTAAAGGAGTTTAACTGAGATAGACAGAAATACAATATATCCTAATTGTGTAATTGATAGGTCTTAATATAATCAAAATGTATCTTCATCACCAAATAGTTTTAGAAGAATTTCATTACTCCATTAAAAAAATACTCCACACCCCTTAGCGGTATCCTCACTATACCTCTGTCCTGTCACAATCCTACATTACTAATTTCATTTTTATAGATTGATATATATTTACAAATTAAACAAATGTAATCATACAATTTTGCACTTATTTTTTTATATGGTGTAATAGAATGGTCTACCTATTATACTTTTTAAACATATTTAGATCATTAAAGTGTTACATGAAAAATATAGGGGATTACCATATGCCCCACTGACTATCACTCCCACACATTCCCACATTATCAGCATCATTCATTGGTGTGATACTAGTGAGGTTTCCTTCTATTCCTATCTTTTGAAGTGCTTTAATCAGGAAAGGATGCTATATTTTGCCAAATGCTTTTTCTTCATCTGTAGAGATTATCATGTGATTTCTTTTGATCTGTTTATAAGGTGTATTACATTGATTTTCTCATGCTGAAACTTCCTTGCATAGGAAGGATGAAACTCATTGATCATGGTGTATTATTTGCTTGTTGTGATTTTTAATACAATTACCAAGTATTTGGGTATTTAGCATCTAGGCTCATTAGAGTGATTGGTCTGTAGTTTTCCTTTTTTGTGGCATCTTTGTTTGGCTTTGAAATTGGGGTGATGTTGGCATCATAGAATGAGTTAGGCAGTGTTCCCTCCACTTCTATATTTTGGAAGAATTTAAGCATGATTGTTGTTCATTCTTCCTGGAATGTTAGGTAGAATTCACATGTGAAGCCATCTGGTCCTGGGCTCTTCTTATCTGGGAGGTTTTTGATGACTTATTCAATCTCATTACTTGTGATTGTTCTGTTGAGTTCCTGAATTTCTTGTTTCATCAATGTTAGGGTGCTTGTGGTTTCTAGGAATTTGTCCATTCCCTCAAAATTATCCACTTGTTGGCATACACTTTTTCAAAATGTCCTCTTATGATACTCTTTATTTCTGTAGCATCTGTGGTGATATCTCCTTTCTTGTTTCTTATTTTATGTAGTTGCCCCTTCTCTCCTTTTCTCTTTGTTAGTCTAAGTATTTGTCAATTTTATTAATCTTCACAAAGAACCAGCTTTTGGTGTTTATTTTTCCTACTGCTTTCTTATTTTCAATTTTTGTTATTTCCTTCTTGATACTTCCTTTGGGATTAGCTTGTTGTACATTTTCTAATCACAGATGTCCAGTGAGGTCTTTGATTTTACCTCTTCTTTTTTCGTATAGTGATTTATGGCTAAGAATTTTCCTCTAAGTACAGGTTTTGCTGTAACCTATAGATTTTGAATACATTGTGTTGTCATTTTATTTAGTTTCAATTTAGTTTCTGATATCTTTTGAAATTTCCTCCTTGACTCACTGATTGTCTAAGAGTAGTTTTACTTCAATATCTTTGTTTGTAATATTCTTCTCTGTACTTGACCAATTTCCAGCTCCATCCTGTGGTTGTCAGAGAAACTACTTGGTATAAGGTCAATCTTTCTGAATTCATTGAGAGTTTTTCTAGGGCCTAGAATATTATCCATCCTGGAGAATGATCCATGTGCACTTGAGAATAATGTTATCTGGATATATTTGGGCATAATGTTCTGTATATGTCTTTTAGGTCCAGATCCTTTAATGTATTATCCAAAGTCTTTGTTTTATTATTGATTCTCTGTTGAGATGTTCTGTCTAATTCTGATAATGCTGTTTTAATGTCCCCCACTATAACTGTAGAGGCATCTACTTCTTTACTTAGTTTTTCCAATATTTACCTCAAGTATTTTTAGGAGTCTTGCTAGGTCCATAAATGTTTATGTTTGTCCTTCCTTCTTCATAGGTTATCCTTTTTTATTAATATATAGTGTCCTTCTTTGTCTCATACAAGTTTTATTTTTTATCCCTCACCCCCCCCCCCATGGCTTTTTACATGCTGTCTGCCCTCTGTGTCCATTCACTGCAGGCTCTTCCATGTTCTCCTTTGTCTCCCTTTTTGTTGTGTCATCTTGCTGAGTCAGCCCTCCATGTCATCTGTGGGCCAGATGGCACTACATGGCATTTGCAAGCCAAGTGGCACTCCATGGCATCTGTGGGCTGGGCAGTGCTCCACAGCACTTGCAGGCTGGGTGGTGCTCCATGGCATCTACAGGCCAGGCAGCATTCTGTGGCATCTGTGGGCCTTGCAGTGCTCTGTGGCATCTGCAGGCCAGTTGGCACTCTGTGGTGTCTGTGGGCTGCACAGCATTCTGCAGCACATTGGGTGGGCAAGCCTGCCTTCACAAGGAGGCCCCAGGACATAAACCAAGGGCCTCCTATATGGTAGATGGGAGCTCATCTGATTGAGCCAGAGCTGCTTCCTACAATAGTTTCCTTTCAAGTGTTTTTGTCCAATATTAGTATAGCTACTCCCACCTATTTTTGGTTATTGTTTGCATGTAAAATTCTTTTCCAACCATTTACTTTCTGCATCCTTTCATCTCCATGTCTAAGGTGAGTTTCTTGTAGATAGCATATAGATGGGTCCTATTTTTGCATCCATTCTGCCAATCTCTGACTCTTGGTTGGAGAGTTTAATCTATTAACATTCAATGTTACTACTGTAGAAGAATTCACTTATTAGCCATATTTTTAAGTTTCTGATGTCATATATTGTTTATATTTCTCTATATATTTTTTCTTACACTCTCGTCCAACTCTCTCCTGGTTTTCCTTTCAAACTGCAGAACTCTCTTTTAAAGAGAGTGCAGGTTTCTTATTGGCAGATGCTCTTAATTTCTGTTTTCTGTGAGTATTTTGAACTCTCCCTCATTTTTAATTGTGAACTCTTCAGAATAGAGATTTCTTAGCCGGAAGTTTTTCATTTAGCACCTTAACTGTGATATACCACTGCCTTCTTGCCCCTATGGTTTCAGAAGAGAGATTACCACTTAATCTGTATTAGTCAGTCAAAGGGACACTGATGGAAAGTACCAGAAATGGTTGGTTTTTATGAACGTTATTTATTTTGGGTAATAGCTTACATTTCCAGGCCATAAAACATGAGTCATTTCCTTCACCAAAGTCTATTGCTACATCTAGGGGCATGATGGCTCCTGTTATCTGTGAGGGTTCTGGCTTCCTATGCTCCTCTCTTCCTGAGGCTTGCCTCTCTCTGGGTTCAACTGATCTGCCTGCTTCACAAGGCCAGCTGTAGACCATCAGGCAAATGGCTCTCTCTCTCTCCCTAGGACTTGATTCTTTCTTGGTTCAATTGCTTTGCATTCTACTGTGTGTTTACTTACTAGGCTCCAGCTAAAATCTCCCAACACTGTCCTTTTACTCTGAGAGTCCCTCCCCACCAAGGTGAAGGGACTCAACACCCTACTTACATGGCCCAAAGTCCTAATCATAATTTAATCAATTAAAGGTGATACTTCTGACAGAGCATTTTACAAATATAATCCAATAACTAATTTTGGAACTCATAAACAATGCCAAACTGCTACATAATCTTTTCTAGCTTCCCTCGTATGTGATGGTTCTCTTTTCTCTTGCTACTTTCAGTATTCTCTTTGTCTTGAGCATTGGACATTTTGGCAAGTATATGTCTTCAATTAGGCCTGTTGGGATTTATACTGTTTGGTGTGTGCTGCACTTCCTGGACATGTACATCCATGTCCCTCAAGAGAGTTGGGAAATTTTCAACCATCATTTCCTCCATTCTCTTTCTACTCCTTTAGCATCTTTTTTATTTTTGGGATGCTAAAATGCATACGTTTGTGCATTTCCTTTTGTCCCTCTAGTTCCAAAGTCCCTGATGGGTTTTTTTTCTATCTTTGTATCTGTTCTACTATTGGTCTGCTTTCAGATGTACTGTCTTCTACATCACTAATTCTTTCCTCTTCTTGTTCAAATCTGCTCTTATGTGCTTTCAATGTATTTTCTATTTCTTGCATTTTGCCATTCATCACCATCATGTCCATTATCATTTTATATATGTTTATATTTTCTTTGCTATGTTCCTCAAGGGTCTTCTTAATATCATTAATCTCTTCCTTCACTTCATTAATTTGACTTATTATGTTTATTTGGTCAACTCTAATTTCTTGTTCCATATTATGCATCTCCTCCTGTTTTATATTTTGTTCATGAGACTGGGCCATGTCTTCCTCTTTCTTAGTATGCCTTGTAAATTTATTGGTTTATAGGCATCTGCCTTGATGGATTTATTCAGTTGGTTAGTTTCTGTTTCTACTCTAGGGTTTTATTTTTTGTTTGTGTGTGTGTGGTAAGGTTTCCCTTTGACATTTAGTTCCTCTTAGTCTTTTTCCCTGCTATTGTCTTTGTTCCATTGAGGGAAAAATGAACTAGGATAAGAGAAAAGTAGATAAGTAGAGAAAAACAATAATAGTTATACTAATAAAAAAGATAGAAGAGGAACCATAAGACTTAGGAAAATAAATAATTACACATGTAAGAGATAATAAGTACAAAAGAATGAGAATAAAAAAGGTGAAATAGAAAAAATGAAATGAGAAATAAAATAGAGAAAAATATATACAATGGTTTAAAAGGTCAAAATAATGAGAAGAGAGAAAAAGAAAGAAAACAGTTGGACAAAAGTGAAAGAAGTAAAAACAAAAAAATCAAAAACTTACCAAAATTGGTGGAATGAAAGAAAAACAACAGAAAACAGAAGATGGAAAAATAACGAAAAGAAAGAACATAGGTAGAAAAATCCAGTGGGGAAAAAAAGGATCAAAGAATTTGGAAGCAAAACAAGAAAAAAAAAAAGCATCTAAAAAAAGAGCAACCAACAAAAAAACCTTTCTTCTTAGGTCCCTAGGGAGCTTCTTAGGCTGCCAGTGTTCATCAGTCAATCACCATGCAGCCTCAAGTAATATACAGGGTTTTAGTGAGTAAAATAAGGATAGAAAGAACCTTTAAAAAAATAACAGATCCTAGGAAACATAAAATAAATAGAATGTCTACATGTTTCCTATCATATCACCTGGATGCCTGATAACCGAGGGGATTATTTCCCCATGTTACTTAAGATACCAGGGAATCAAACCAGGGGCATTGTATATGCAAGGTGGGAATTCCTCTGCTCAGCTAAATGGTCTCCTTAGGTTGATTAGGCTTCAGAAAGCCCTCTTCCCCCTTTCCCCAGGTATTTTAGACTGCAATTTGTGACCTGCTGCTTAGGCACCCATTTTACCTCCTCTATATACTAGTTTCTCACTTTCCCCTGGTGGCTGGGCATGACAGCCTGCCTGAGCACATACCCCACCCCTCTCCACATTTGGTCATGGTCCCTTCTGAGATGCAAAAGGGGCTCAGCGGGCCAAACTCACCAAAAAGAAACCACTGTTTGCCCTATGTCAGACCCCTCTTCCCTCCCTGGGAATGCCCCCTCACAGTCAGTTGGCAGGAGCAAGTCAGGTGTTCCACCAATGTCCCTTACTCTGAGGGTGAGTTATATGTGCTATTCCCAGGCACAGATGCAAGGAACTCATGATTTTCCTTGGTTTCCTTTTCTTTCCAATACCGTCCTAGATGACTGAGCACCTTCCCATTCTATATATATCCAGAACAACTCCTTTAGATAGGTCTCTTCCTTCCAGTCACTTTTTTTTGTGAGAGGGTCAGATTCTGCCTACTGACTTTGCACCATTTTTTCCAGAAGTCACTACCTATTTTTTTACTCATGGTAATATAATTTTCCCATCACCATTTGTTGAAGAAATAATCCTCTCCAGATTGAGAGGTCTTTTCCAACTTGTCAATAATTGGCCAGGAACGTGAGGGTTGAATACTGAGTTTTTAATTCTATGCCATGATTCTATATGTCTGTCATGACAATGCCATGGTCTTTTGTGTTTTTTTGTTTGTTTTTATTTTGTTTTTTGTCTTTATTTATTTTTTAATGTTACATTCAAAAAATATGAGGTCCACATATACCCCTGACGCCCCTCCCCCACAACTCCCCCCCCTAACAACAACCTCCTCCACCATCATGAGACATTATTGCACTTGGTGAATACATCTCTGAGCACCACTGCACCTCATGGTCAATGGTCCACACCATAGCCCACACTCTCCCACAGTCCACCCAGTGGGCCATAGGAGGACATACAGCATCCAGTAACTGTCCCCACAGCACCACCCAGGACAACTCCAAGTCACAAAAATGCCCCCACTTCACATATCTTCCTCCCACTCCCTAATTCTAGCAGCCACCATGGCCACCTTCTCCACAGCAATGCCATATTTTCTTCAATTAGTAATCACAATAGTTCATGAATAGAATATCAGTAAGTTCACTCTAATCCATACTCTATTTCTCCATCCTGTGGACCTTAGAATGGTTGTGTCCACTTCACATCTATATCAAGAGGGGACTGAGATTCCACATGGATGCTGGATGCAATTCTCCTGCTTTCAGTTGTACACACTCTTGGCTCCCTGGTGTGGTGGCTGACCTTCTTCACCTCCATGTTAGATGAGTGGGGTAAGTCCAATAAACCAGAGTGTAGGAGTTGCAAGTCTGTTGAGGCTCAGGGCCTAGCTATCACATCATCAGTCCAGAGATCCAGGTCCCCTGGGTATACACTAAACCCCAGCACCAACTACAGATCTGGTAAAAGTAACAGGAGAAGCTTGTGAAGAAAGATCACATCTGAATCCAGCTCCATCACACAGAAACACAAACTCTAAAGTAAGACCAACTGACATGGAACTGAACTCCATCTGCCATGACCATAGAACCTGTGGGTCTCTCTAGCCCTCAGGAGATACAATACCTGAGATTGTATCTACTTTATCTGTCTCTGGGACTCTGCTGATGTGTGCATAAGGGCAACCCCTCTGATAACTTCCCAGCTATTTTTGGTGACTCATAGCCATATAAATTCATTTGTCCTTTCCATTTCCCCCTTTTTATTCAGGTCAAAAAGCATTTTTAACTCCTGGTACTATATGTAGACTGAGATATTCTGCTGGTCTGAGTTGACCCTTTTATTCAAGGTCATTTTCTAGTTACATCATCTGCTGGTACTTCGTAGTAATCCCTCAGCACCAGGGAGGCTCATCCCCAGGAGTCATGTCCCATGCTGGGGGGAAGGCAAAACACTTACATGCTGAGTTTGGCTTCAAGACTGGCCACATTTCAGCAACATGGAGGCTCTCAGGAGGTAACTCATAGGCACCCTGCAGCTTTAGGCCTTGTTCTTATTTCAGGTGCACAGGCTCACAAGCATAGTCATTAGTATCAAGGGCTCATTGTTGGACCTTCCTTCTTTTCTGGTCTTTGCTGTTACACTTGGGGGATTGTTGCTGTTCCTTTAGGGAATGTGATAGAGCTCCCCTGGCTAAGAATTCAGTACTCCCTCAGTTTTTTTTAATTGTAACCACTATGAAAATATCCAAATATTTTTATGTACCCTGGATATATGCCCTGGAGAAATCCCTGCCAACCATGTGTACCCTGTCAATAACATCCCACACCAGTATTCCTCCCCTGCCATTGTTGAACCTCTCTGTGATCCAAAAATTCTTGAATATGAAGCCCAATATATTGCCAGGTTCCATTAACAGTAAAATGGAATACAGTGATGAGTTTATAAGTTGGATGTAGAATACATATTAATTTAGAAAAATTAAGGTAAAAATAAATTGGGGTATTAAAAAATTTAAAAATTCAAAAGCTTTGTTTTTGATGTTTTGCCTTCCATCACTGCAATAAGTGTGCCCTGTATGCAAATTGGGAAGGCAACTTCTTCCATCTTTTCCTCAGTGTCTGTGTCCTCTCTTTATCATTTTTCCCCCAATTATTAAGCTTGTCTTCACAAAAGTTTTAGATCACAATAATTCATATATACAATATACAGTACTCCCATATATCCAACATAAAACCCTTTTCCCTTCCACAGCAATAATCTTTTTACATATTCATGCTATATTTACTGAAATTGATGTACAGATATTGAGACAATAGCTTTCAAACAATGTAAATTTCTAGTTATCTTATGTTTTACATTATGATTTACATTTTAGCCTATCAGCCCCTATATATTTTTGGTGTAATTTAAGATGTCTTATATCCATCCTTGTGTACTCTTGTGGAGCACTTGTAATGTCCACACAGTTACATTGATTCCATCTATTCAATAACTCTTTCCCCCTCCCCTCAGGGCCAAAAGTGACAGTCAATCTTCATTGCTTGAAGGGCATGTTCAGAAATACTTGCAACAATGTTGAGGGCTTGACATGCTCGACTGCCCTAATGCATTGGGAGCCACCATACCTCTCGAGAGATACAATTCCCACTATTTGAGAACATTGGTCTTCCCCAGGATGTGGGTATACCTTCACTCTCATTATATGAGTCTTTTTCCAATGACATAACCCACTATAGCAAAATGAGCACTCACACACTCCCTAGAAGCCTGTTCTGTGTCAGATTATCCCCTTTAAACATCTTAAACCGGTAACCTTCCTTATTTTATTTTTGAAAAAGTTTTCTCAGCATTATACTCTCAACCAAATATGTGTCAATCTCCTATGTTCATATGTTCCCCCACCTTCCCCCAATTTCTTGGGCAATATTACCCATACTCCCAACCCTAGCCCCCCTCAAGCCCACAAAACCCTATGCAAAAGTAACCCTATGCCCCATTTTATCCCTTCCTTGTACAAATACTTACCGACACCTTCTTGTAGAGTTCACCCATGTAGGTGTCAGCTTACATCCTTCCTCTACCCCTCCAATTTCCTTTAAGCCTATCATTCAGTCTCTAGCTCTCTGAGGTAGCTTGGTTTACCTATTTCATATCATTGAGGGCATGCAGTATTTGTCCTTCAGTGCTTGGGTTGCTTCACACACATAAGGTTCTCAGATTCATCCATGTTATCACATGTGTTTGTAGTGTATTCATTCTTAAAGCTGAGTAGTATTCCATTGTATGTATATACCACATTTTATTTATCCATTCATCTGTTGATGAGGATTTGGGTTGATCCCAATTTTTGGCAATAGTGAACAATGGTGCTATGAACATTGGTATGCATATATGTTTGTGTCCTTGTTTTCAGTTCTACTGAGTATATACCCAGCAGTGGAATTGCTGGGTTATATGTCAAATCTACAGCTAGTTTTTTGAGAAACCGCCAAACTGTCCTCCAGAATGGCTGGATCCTTTTGCATTCCCACCAGCACTGGATGAGGGTTCCCATTCCTCCACATCCTTCTGGCATTTGTAGTCTTCTGGTTTTTTTTTAATAGCTGCCAATGTTATGGGAGTAAGATGGTATCTCATTGTAGTTTTCATTTGCATTTTCCTAATAGCTAGAGATTTGGAACATTTTTTCCAAACCATATGTGCTTTTTAGCCATTTGTATTTCTTCTTTGGAGAAGTGTCTGTTTAAATCTTTCTCCCATTTTTAAATGGGTTGTTTGTCTTTTTATTTTCACTATATAGGAGTTCTTTATATATGCAGGTTATGAGTCTCTGATTAGATGTATGGATACCAATATTTTCTCCCATTGTGTAAGCTCTCTTTTCACTTTCTTGACAAACTCCTTTGAGGTGCAGAAGGCTTTAATTTTGAGGAAGTCCCATTTATCTATTGTTCTTTTGCTGCTCATGCTTTTGGTGTGATGTTCATGAAGACATTTCCTATTACAAGGTCGTGTATATGCTTCCCTACACTGCTTTCCAAAGTCTTTATGGTCTTGGCTCTTATATTTAGGTCTTTGATCTATTTTTGTATAAGGTGTGATTTGGTAATCCTCTTTTACATATGGATGTCCAGTTTTCCTGGTACCATTTGTTGAATAGGCCATTCTCTCCCAGTTGAGAGAGTTTGGTGGCTTTATCAAATATTATATGACTATATATATGAGGATCTATATCGGAACTCTCAATTTAGTTCCATTGGGCTGTATGTCTCTCCTTGTGCCAATACCATGCTTTTTTTCACTACTGTAGCTTTGTCGTATGTTTTGAAGTCGGGTAGTGTGATTCCTCCAATTTCATTTTTCTTTTTCAATATGTCTGGATATTTGGGGCCTCTTTCATTTCCAAATAAATTTCATAGCTAGTTTTTCTAGTTCCTTAAAGAAGGCTGTGTTGATTTTTATTGGGATTGTATTGAATGTGTGCATCAGTTTGGGTAGGACAGATATCTTAATAATATTTAGTCTTCCTATCCATAAACAGGGAATATCCTTCCATTTATTTAGGTCTTCTTTGATTTCCTTGAACAGTGTCGTGTAGTTCTCTGTATATAAGATTTTTACATCTTTAGTTAAATTTATTCCTAGGCATTTGATTTTTCAATTGACTATTATAAATGGTATTTGTTTCTTGATTTCCTCCTGAGCTTGCTCATTATTGGTCTATAGAAATGCTACTGATTTTTGCACATTGATCTTATAACCTGTGACTTTACTAAACTCATTTATGCATTCTAAAAGCTTTGTTGTAGACCTTTCAGGGTTTTCTATGTATAGGATCATGTCATCTGCAAATAATGAAATTTTGACTTCTTCCTTTTCCATTTGAATCCATTTTATATCTGTTCTTGCCTCAGTGCTCAAGCAAATACTTCTAAGACAATGTTAAATAGAAGAGGTGATAGTGGGCAACCTTGTCTTGTTCCTGATCTTAGAGGGAAATATTTTAGGATTTCACCATTGTAAACGATGTTGCCTGTGGGTTTTTCATATATACTCTTTATCATGTTCAGAAAATTTCCTTGTATTCTGACCTCTTGCAGTGTTTTTATCAACAAATTGTGCTGTATTTTGTCAAATGCTTTTTCTGCATCTATAGATAGAATCTTGTGAGTTTTTCCTCAGTCTGTTTATATGGTGTATTACATTAACTGGTGTTCTTATGTTGAGCCATCCTTGCACACCTGGAATGAATCCCACTTGGTCATGGTGTATAATTCATTTAATATGTTGTTGAATATGGTTACCTAGTATTTTGTTGAAGATTTTTGCGTCTAGGTTCATTAGAGAAATTTGTCTGTAATTTTCCTTTCTTGTGGTGTCTTTGTTTGGCTTTGGTACTAGGATAATGTTGGCATCATAGAATGAGTTCAGTAATGTTCCTTCTGTTTCAATTTTTTGGAAGCGTTTCAGCAAGATTGGCATTAGTTCTTTCCAGAATATTTTGTAGAATTCACCTGAAGCTGTCTGGCCCTGGGCAATTCTTTGTTGGGAGGTTTTTAATGACTGATTCTATGTCTTTACTTGTGATTGGTTTGTTGAGATCATCAATTTCTTCTTTCATCAATATGGGCTGCTTATGTGTTTCTAGGAATTTGTCCATTTCCCCTGAATTGTCATTTTTGTTGGAATGTAGTTTTTCAAAATATCCTCTTATGATAGTCTTCATTTCTGTGGGGTCAGTGGTGATATCTACTTTCTCATTTCTTATTTTGTGTATTTGCATCTTCTCTCTCTTTTTCTTTGTTAGTCTTGCTAAGGGTTTGTCAATTTTATTGATCTTCACAAAGAACCAGCTCTTGGTTTTGTTTATCTTTTCAAATGCTTTCTTATTTTCTATTTCATTTAGTTCTGCTCTTATCTTTGTTATTTCTTTCTTCTTCCTGTGGGGTTACTTTGTTTTTATTTTACTAATTCCTCCAAATGTGCAGTTAGTTCTTCAATTTTTGCTCTTTCTTCTTTTTTGATGTGTGAATTTATGGTTATAAATTTCCCTCTCAGTACTGCTTTTGCTGGATCCCATAAGTTTTGGTATGTTGTGTTATCATTTTCATTAGTTTCAAGATAGTTATTAATTTCACTTGAGATTTCCTCTTTGACCCACTGTTTTTCTGAGTATGCTGTTTAATTTCCATATCTTGGTGTGAAATCTGGGCCTCTGTCCCTTGCAGATTTCCAGCTTCATTTCACTGTGGTCAGAGAAATTATTTTGTATGATTTCAATCTTTCTGAATTCATTGAGCCTTTCTTTGTGGCTTAGCATTTGATCTATCTTGGAGAATGATCCATGTGAACTTGAGAAGAATGTTTATCCTGCTGTATTTGGATGTAATGATCTATATATGTCTATTAGATCCAGCTACTCTAATATATTGTCCAAAGTTTTTGTTTCTTTATTGATTCTCTTTTTGAGATGTTCTGTCCAAAGTTGATAGTGCTGTATTAAAGTCCCCCACTATAATTGTAGAGGCATCTATTCTTTCTCTTAGTTTTCCCAGTGTTTGCCTCACATATTTGGAGGCGCCTTTGTTAGGAGAGTAAATATTTATGATAGTTTGTTCTTCTTGAAAGATTATCCCTTTCACTCATATGTAGTATCCATCTTTGTCTCTCACAATTGTTTCACATTTTAAGTATATTTTGTCTGATATTAATATAGCTACTCCTGCCTTTTTTTGGTTATTGTTTGCTTGTAAGATTGTTTTCCAGCCATTCACTTTCAACCTCCTTGAATCCCTGGGTCTAAGATGTGTTTCTTGTAGACAGTATATAGATGGGTCATATGTCCTTATCCAATCTTCCAGTCTGAATCTTTTGACAGGTGAGTTTAATCCATTGACATTCAGTGTTATTACTTTCAAGGAATTATTTATGTTAGCCATATTTTGTTTGGATTTGTGTTTGTCATATTTTGGGGTTTTTTTCCCTTCTCTTTTTCTCTTTTTTGTTGCTCTTACACTCTCCTCCAACTCTGACTCTCCTGTTTTTTTCTTCTTTCTTGCAGAACTCCCTTTAGTATTTCTTGAAGGGCAGGGTTCTTGTTGACATACTCTTTTAATTTCTGTTTATCTGTGAATATTTTAAACTCTCCATCATTTTTGAATGCTAGCTTAGTTGTGTAGAGTATTCTTGGTTGGATATTTTTTTCCTTTTAGTACCTTGACTATATCATACCACTGCCTTTTTGCCTCCATGGTTTCAGATGAGAATTCAGTGCTTAATCTTATGGAGCCTCCCTTGTATGTGGTGGTTCTCTTTTCTCTTGCTGCTTTTAGAATTTTCTCTTTGTCTTCAGCATTGGATAAATTGACCAGTATATGTCTTGGGGTAGGCCTGTTGGGATTTATGGTGTTTGGGTGCATTGTGCTTCCTGGACATGTAGATATGGGAAGTTTTCATCCATTATTTCCTCCAACACCCCTTCCATCCCCTTTCCTTTCTCTTCTCCTCCTGGTATGCCTATTATACATTCATTTTTGCATTTTGTATTGTCATTCAGGTCCCTAAGTCTCAGCTGGATTTTTTCTACTTTTTTTATTGATCTGTTCTACTATCTGTTTGGTTTCAAATGTACTGTCTTCCCCATCACTAATTCTCTGCTCTGTCTCTTCTAATCTGCTGCTATTTGCTGAGAGTGTATTTTTGATTTTTTGAACTGTGGTGTTCAGCACCATCATATCTGTTATCTTTCTGTGTATGACTGCAATTTCTTCTGTATTCTCTCCAAGGGTTTTCTTCATTTTGTTAATCTCTTCTTTTACTTCATTAAGTTGGTCTCTAATATATGTTTTGAGAGCTTTAATTACTTGTCCGATGTACTGCTGCTCTTCCTGGTTTTTAGTTTGTTCATTGGATTTGGTCTTGTTTTCCTGATTATTGGTTTGGCTTGTAGTTTTTTATTGCAGTCTGGTCATGATTTTATCTTGACAGGTTTAATCAGTTCCTTAGCTTCTTTGTCTAGTCTTGGGAATTAATTAGTTGTTGTTCATGCATAAGTGTTATGTTTTCTCTTTGTCACTTTGTTCTTCTTACTCTATTTTCTTGTTGCTGGCTAAGTACACTTTGAACAAAATATTAGGGCCAGGGAAAGCAAAATGAGTAAGAAAAGAAAATGTATTAAGTAGTACTCATAATAAATGTTAACAGAGCAACAACCTAGGAGAATGGATATTAGACTCATGTAAGTTGTGTAGAGTTATAGCAGTAAGTAGAGTACCTATAATGACAGTCAACTGAATATGGGGAGGAATATAGTATGAATTAAAAGTCCAGTGTTTTCATGAGAGAGGGAAAGAGAAAAGAAAGACAATAATATCAAGAGTGGATAAAAGACAGAGAACAGAACAAAGGTATTAGAAATTAAAACTTGGACAATTTGGGGGCCAAAGAAAGGGAGGTGGGAGGAGGGGGAAGATGGTGGCTGAGTGAACTTACCTGATGGTCTCTCCTGCAAAGAAGTGGCTGGGCAGCGTTGGAGGTTCTCCAGGACCAGGCTGTTTCAGGATTTTTGCAGGGCAGGAAGTGTCTGGACATCAATTTGGTGGGAAGGTAATCGAAAGGATTAGTCTATAAGATATAATTGAAACTCTATTGCATGGAGGTGAGAGCTGCATGCAGGACGCTTCCTCCTGGGGTGGGTGGAGCTATGGAACTGGTGCTGTGGATGCACTTTTTGGAGGCTCTGTGGTACTGGGGAACTTGCAAGCCCTGGCCAGGCTGTTAGGGGGTTGACAGGATGGAACGCCTTTGCAGACTGATTTGGGGAGACAAACAGGGGTTTTGTTGTGAAGCGGGGAATTTTTGATTGTGGACACAAGTAATAGCGCTTCTGCCTGGAGCCCTGCCCCCCCAAGACTGACTGCCGAACTACAGCGGACTTAGATTGCTGGCAATAAAGGGACATAACTGGGAGGCTGTTACAGGGTGTGGCAGGGGGGGACAAGTCTGGAAGCCGATTGGGGGAATATTTTGCGAAGCTTGGGAATTTCGGTTTTGGACTCTGTTGTCAGTGTTTCTGGCTGGACCCCCACCCCCGGGCCTGGCTTGTGATCTGCATCATTAAATTGGCTGCAGTGTAGAGGCGCCCTCAGGTGGCCACTCTGGGGGGTCACAGGGTGGGAGTTGTCCTGAAGCTGAACTGATGATACATCCACAGAATAGACCCCAGTGAGTGAGTGAATTGTGGGGTTCAGACACATAAGATAGAGTTTGCAGATCTAACTTCCCCCATAGGGCTGGCACCCAGGTGCAGAGATCCCTGAAGGCTGTGTTACACTGCGGTGCTCCCAGGCTCCCTGTTGACCAGATTTGAGTTTGCCAGGTCTGAGTCCCCTAAACCCTGGTGGCCCACACCCCAGAGATTCATACCTCTTGAGTCTTCAATATCTCAGACGTTCCATCCCTGAATCCATCATGCCCTGAGGTCCATCTGAGGTCCTTGAATGTCCTAGGCCTCAACGTTTGCATTTTTTCTTTTTTGTTTCATTTTGTTTTGTTTTTATTTTCATTTTATCTTATTTTTTATTTTTTTAATGTCCTGATTACTAACATTGCATTATCCCCTAGTCTTTTCTCCCAGCATATCCCCAAAAGTCTTTTTTTTTTCAGTTATTTAGGTTTTTTTTTATTGTTATTGTGGCTGTTGGGATTGGTGTATATCTTTTTTTTCTTTTCCCTACCTGTTCCCCACCCTATACCCACCCCCTTTTTCTTTCTTCCTTTCTTCTCTCTCTCTTTTTTTTAAAGATTTATTTATTTATTTAATTTCCCCCCCTCCCCTGGTTGTCTGTTCTTGGTGTCTATTTGCTGCGTCTTGTTTCTTTGTCCGCTTCTGTTGTCGTCAGCGGCTCAGTGGCACGGGAAGTGTGGGCAGCGCCATTCCTGGGCAGGCTGCTCTTTCTTTTCACGCTGGGCAGCTTTCCTCATGGGCACACTCCTTGCGCGTGGGGCTCCCCCACGTGGGGGACACCCCTGCGTGGCATGGCACTCCTTGCGCGCATCAGCACTGTGCATGGCCAGCTCCACACGGGTCAAGGAGGTCCAGGGTTTGAACCGCGGATCTCCCATATTGTAGACGGACGCCCTAACCACTGGGCCAAAGTCCGTTTCCCATCTTCTCTTTTATTTTTGTCTCGTCCCTCATTTTCTTCTTATTTTATTTTATCTTAACTATACAATAGGTGCTGCAGGGAACACCTCACATTTGCTGGGTTTCCTCATCCTCCACTGCCTCATTTCTGTGTGAATAGACTTTGGCTGCCTACACTATCCCCTTTCCCCTACATCTTGATATACTACATCATCTACTGTCTCTCCTATATTCCACCTCCCTTTCTTTGATCCACAAAGTGTCTAACTCTTAATTTGTAATACCTTTGTTTTGTTTTCTGTCTGTTATTCACTCTTTTTTTTTAAAGATTTTTTTTAATTTTTAAAATTTATTTAATTCCCCTCCCCTCCCCTGGTTGTCTGTCTTCTGTGTCTTTTTGCTGCGTCTTGTTTCTTTGTCCACTTCTGTTGTTGTCAGCGCCATGGGAAGTGTGGGCGGCACCATTCCTGGGCAGGCTGCTCCCTCCTTCACACTGGGTGGCTCTCCTTACGGGGCGCACTCCTTGCGTGTGGGGCTCCCCTATGTGCGGGACACCCCTGCATGGCACAGCACTGCTTTCACGCATCAGCACTGCACATGGGCCAACTCCACATGGGTCAAGGAGGCCTGGGACTTGAACTGCGGGCCTCCCATGTGGTAGACGGACACCCTAACCACTGGGCCAAAGTCCATTTCCCTGTTATTCACTCTTGAAACTATTGCCTTTCTCTTCTCTTTCCCTCTCTCATGAAAACAATAGCTTTTTAATTCATACCATATTCCTCCCATATTCAGTCGACTACCTCATTATAGGTACTCTACCTACTGCTATAACTCTACACAACTTACATGAATCTAACATCCATCCTCCCAGTTTGCATATTGTTGCTCTGTTAACATATATCACCAATACTACTTTACACTTTTTCCTTGCTTACACAATTGCCTTTCCTCGGTCCTAATATTTTCCTTTAAAGTGAACTCAACCAGCAATAAGAAATTAGAATAAGAAGAACAAAGTGACAAAGAGAAGATATAACACTTATGTAAAAACAACAGCTAATTAAGCTCCAAGACTAGACAAAGAAGCTATGGAACTGATTAAACCCATCAAGATAAAATGATGACCAGAAAGCAGCAAAAATTTACAAACCAAACCAGTAATCAGGAAAACATGGCTGAATCCAATCAACAAACTAAAAATCAGGAAGGGGAGCAATGAAAGAGCTCAGAACATTTATCACCGACAAATTTGATGAAGTAATGAAAGAGGTTAACAACATGAAGACAACACTTGGAGGGGAAATTGCAGACATACACAAAAAGATAACAGATATGAGGGGAATGAACACGACAGTTCAAGAAATCAAAAATACACTTGCAGCAAATATCAGCAGACTAGAAGAGGCAGAGCAGAGAATTAGTGATGTGGAAGACAGTACATCGGAAATCAAACGGATAGTAGAATTGGTCGATAAAAAGATAGAAAAAATCCAGCTAGCACTTAGGGACCTGAATGATAATGCAAAACGCTCAAACATACGTATTATAGGCATTCCAGAAGGAGAAGAGAAGGGAAAGGGGTCAGAAGGAGTGTTGCAGGAAATAATGGCTGAAAACTTCCCAAATCTACTGAAAGAGACAGATGTACATATCCAAGAAGCCCAGCACACCCCACTTGTCATAAACCCCAACAGGTCCACCCCAAGACATATACTTGTCAAATTATCCAACGCTCAAGACAAAAAGAAAATTCTAAAAGCAGCAAGAGAAAAGAAAACTATCACATACAAGGGAAGCTCCATAAGATTAAGTGCTGATTTCTCATCTGAAACCATGGAGACAAGAAGGTAGTGGGATGATATAGTCAAGGTACTAAAGGAAAAAAATTTCCAACCAAGAATACTATATCCAGCTAAACTAGCATTCAAACATGATGGAGAGTTCAAAATATTCACAGATAAACAGAAACTGAAAGAGTATACCAACAAGAAACCTCCCCTTCAAGAAATTCTAAAGGGAGTTCTGCAGGAAGAAAGGAAAAAACAGGACAGGCAGAGTTGGAGGAGAGTGTAAGAGCAACATAAAAGACAAAAAGAGAAGGAAAAAAAGAAAGCAAACAAAATATGACAAACACAAGTCCAATCAAAATATGGCTAACACAAATAATTCCTTGAAAGTAATAACACTGAATGTCAATGGATTAAACTCACCTATCAAAAGATTCAGACTGGGACATTGTATAAGGAAATATGACCCATCTATATGCTGTCTACAAGAGACACATCTTAGACCCAGAGACTCATGGAGGTTGAAAGTGAATGGCTGAAAACAATCATATAAGCAAGCAAAAACGAAACAAAAAAAAAGGCAGAAGTAGCTATATTAATATCAGACAAAATAGACTTTAAATGTGAAACAATTGTGAGAGACAAAGAAGGATACTACATTTTAGTGAAAGGGACAATCTGTCAAGAAGATCGAACAATCATAAATATTTATGCTCCTAACAAGAGCACCTCCAAATTTCGTGAGGCAAACGCTGGAAAAACTAAGTGAAAAAATAGATGCATCTACAATTATAGTGGGGGATTTTAATACATCACTATCAATTCTTGACAGAACGTCTCAAAAGAGAATCACTAAAGAAACAAAACATTTGAACAGTATATTAGAGGAGCTGGATCTAATAGACATATATAGATCATTACACCCAAACACAGCAGGATATACATTTTTCTCAAGTGCACATGGATCATTCTCCAAGATAGACCATATGCTAGGCCACAAAGAAAGGCTAAATGAATTCAGAAAGATTGAAATCATACAAAACAATATCTCTGGCCACAGGGGAGTGAAGCTGGAAATTTGCAAGGGACAGAGGCCCAGATTTCACATAATTTGGAAATTAAACAGCACACTCTTAGAAAAACAGTGGGTCACAGAGGAAATCTCAAAAGAAATCAATGACTACCTTGAAACAAATGATAATGATAACACAACATACGAAAACTTATGGGATGCAGCAAAAGCAGTACTGAGAGGGAAATTTATTGCCATAAATTCATATATCAAAAAAGAAGAAAGAGCAAATTTTGAAGAACTAACTGCACATTTGACGGAATTAAAAAAAAAACAGCAAAGTAATCCAACAGGAAATAGAAGGAAGGAAATAACAAAGATAAGAGCAGAACTAAATGAAATAGGAAATAAGAAAGCACATGAAAAGATAAACAAGACCAAGAGCTGGTTTTTTGAGAAGATCAACAAAATTGACAAACCTTTATCGAGACTAACAAAGAAAAATAGAAGATACAAATACAAAAAATAAGAAATGAGAAAGGTGATATCACCACGGACCCGACAGAAATAAAGACTATCATAAGAGGATACTTTGAAAAACTATATTCCAACATAAATGACAATTGAGGGGAAATGGACAAATTCCTAGAAACACATAAGCAGCGCATATTGACGAAAGAAGAAATTGATGATCTTAACAAACCAATCACAAGCAGAGAGATAGAATCAGTCATTATAAACCTCCCAACTAAGAAGAGCCCAGGGCCAGATGCCTTCACAGGTGAATTCTACAAAACATTCCGGAAAGAACTAACACCAATCCTGCTGAAACTCTTCCAAAGAATTGAAACAGAAGGAACATTGCCTAGCTCCTTCTATGATGCCGACATTACGCTAGTATGAAAGCCAAACAAAGACACCACAAGAAAGGAAAATTACAGACCAATTTCTCTAATGAACCTACATGCAAAAATACTTAACAAAATACTTGCTAATCGTATTCAACAACACATCAAATGAATTATACACCACGACGAAGTGGGATTTATTCCAGGTATGCAAGGATGGTTCAACATAAGAAAATCAATCAATGTAATACACCATATAAACAGATTGAAGGGAAAAAAATCACATGATTATATCTATAGATGCAGAAAAAGCATTTGACAAAATACAGCACCCTTTCTTGATAAAAACACTCCAAAAGATTGGAATACAAGGAAATTTTTTGAACATAATAAAGAGTATATATGAAAAACCTACAGCCAACATTATTTAAAATGGAGAAATCCTAAAATCCTTCCATCTAAACTCAGGAACAAGACAAGGATGTCCATTGTCTCCCCTTCCATTTAACACTGTCTTAGAAGTACTTGCTCGAGCACTGAGGCAAGAACTAGTTATAAAAGGCATTCAAATTGGAAAGGAAGAAGTCAAAATTTCATTATTTGCAGATGACATGATCCTATATGTAGAAAACCCTGAGAGATCTACAACAAAGCTTCTAGAACTCATAAATGAGTTTAGTAAAGTCGCAGGTTATAAGATCAATGCACAAAAATCATTAGCATTTCTGTACACCAATAATGAGCAAGATCAGAAGGAAATTAAGAAACAAATACCATTCAAAATAGTAAATAAAAAAATCAAATATATACAAACAAATTTAACTAAAGATGCAAAAAACTTTTAAAATGAGAACTATACAGGACTGTTCAAGGAAATCAAAGAAGACCTAAATAAATGGAAGAATATTCCTTGTTCATGGATAGGAAGACTAAATATTATTAAGATGTCTATCCTACCAAAACTGATCTACACATTCAATGCAATCCCAATAAAAATCAACACAGCCTTTTTTAAGGAACTAGAAAAACTAACTATGAAATTTATTTGGAAAGGAAAGAGGCCCCAAATAGCCAAAGACATATTGAAAAAGAAAAACGAAATTGGAGGAATCACACTACCTGACTTCAAAACATACTACAAAGCTACAGTAGTGAAAACAGCATGGTATTGGCATAAGGAGAGACACACAGACCAAAGGAATCATATTGAAAGTTCTGATATAGAACCTCATATATATAGCCATATAATATTTGATAAAGCCACCAATCCCTCTCAACTGGGAGAGAATGGCCTATTCAACAAATGGTGCCTGGAGAACTGGATATCCATATGTAGAAGAATGAAAGAGGATTACCATCTCACACTTTATACAAAAATCAACTCAAGATGGATCAAAGACCTAAATATAAGAGCCAAGACCATAAAGACCTTGGAAAATAGGGTAGGGAAACATCTACAGGACCTTGTAATAGGAAATGGGTTCATGGATATCACACCAAAAGTACAAGCAGCAAAAGAACAAATAGATAAATGGGACTTCCTCAAAATTAAAGCCTTCTGCACCTCAAAGGAGTTTGTCAAGAAAGTAAAAAGGGAACCCACACAATGGGAGAAAATATTTGGCAACCATTTATCTGATAAGAGACTTATAACTTGCATATATAAAGAACTCCTATATCTTGAAAACAAAAAGATAAACAACCCATTTAAAAAATGGGTAAAAGATTTAAACAGACACTTCTCCAAGTAAGAAATACAAATGGCTAAAAAGCACATGAAAAAATGCTCCAAATCTCTACCTATCAGGGAAATTCAAATCAAAACTACAATGCGATACCATCTTACTCCCATAAGATTGGCAGCTATGAAAAAAACAGAAGAATACAAATGCTGGAGAGGATGTGAAGAAAGGGGAACACTCATCCACTGCTGGTGGTAATGCAGAAGGATCCAACCACTTTGGAGGACAGTTTGGCAGTTTCTAAAAAAACTAGCCATAGATTTGCCATATGACCCCGCAATACCACTGCTGGGTATATACCCAGCAGACCTGAAAACAAGGACACAAACCGATATATGTACACCAATGTTCATAGCAGCATTGTTCACTATCACCAAAAGTTGGAATCGAACCAAATGCCCATCAACAGATGACTGGATCAATAAAATGTGGTATATACATACAATGGAATACTACTGGGCTGTAAGAACAAATACACTACAAACACACATGAAACATGGATGAATCTTGAGAACCTTATGTTGAGTGAAGCAACCCAGGCATTGAAGGACAAATACTACATGACCTCAATGATATGAAATAAGCAAGCTGCCTCAGAGAGCTAGAGACTGGAAGATAGGCTTACAGGAAATCGGGGGGTGGAGGAATGATGTGACCTGACGTCTGCAGGGGTGGAATCTATGATGAGCTGGTGGTAAGTATGAGCACAAAGAAGAGATAAAATGGGAGCAAGGGGTTACCATTGAGTGGGGCTTTGTGGGTTTGAGGGGGGCTGGGGATGGGTGTATGGGTAATATTGCCCAAAAAATTGGGGGGAGAGAGGGGCAACATACGAACATAGGAGAGTGTCAGGTGTTGGTTGAGAGTAAAATGCTGAGAAAATCGTATCAAAATATAATTAGGAGGGTTACCTGTTTAGGATGCTCAGAGGGGATGGTCTGATGCAGGACGGACTCCTGGGGAATGTCTGAATGCTCATTTTGCCAGGGTGGGTTGTACCATTGGGGAGAGACCCAAATAGTGAGAGTGGGGGTGGACCCCACATCCTGGAAAGGACTAATGCCATCAAATAGAGGGAACAGTATCTCTCGAGAGAAAGGGTGGCTCCCAGGGCATTAGGGCAGTTGAGCAAGTCAGGCCCTGAACACTGTTGCAAGTATCTCTGGACGTGGCTCCTCGGGAAATGGAGATTGGCTGTCACTGTGGGCCCCAAGGGGAGGGGAAAATGAATGTTGAATGGATGGATCCAAGGTAAATGTGGGGGTAAGAGAGGAGTTTCACGAGAGTACACAAGGATGGATATAAAACATGTAATATTACACCATAAACATATAGGGTACGACAGACTAATAATGTAAACCATAATGTAAAACACAGGATAACTAAAAATTTAGAAAACTGTATATCCTAAAGTATGGACCACAATGTAAGCACAGATGTCACCTTGTTTGAAAGCTATTGTCTCAGAGTCTGTACATCAGTTTAAGTAAATATTATATGAATAAGTTATAAGATTATCGCTGTGGAAGGAAAAAGGTTTTATGGTGGATGTGTGGGAGTACTGTATATTGTATATATGAATTCCTGTGATGTAAGGCTTTTGTGAAGAGAAGCTCAATAATTAGGAAAAAAGAAAAGAAAAAGATAGGATTTAGAATATTTCCTAATCAATATGTATTCTAGATCTAACCTTTAAACTCATCGCTATATTCCATTTTACTAGTAAGGGAACCTGACATTATATTGGGCTTCACTTTTCAGGAAGTTTTGGATCACAGAGTGGTTCAACAATAGTGGTGGAGGAATACTGGTATGGGATGTTATTGACAGGCTATATATGGTTGACAGGGAGCTATACAGGGCATATGTCCAGGGTGCATGCTAATGTTTGGATATACTCATAGTGGCAACAATTAAAAACTACAGCTGGGGGGGGTACTGGGTTCCTGGCCAGCGGTGTTCTGTTGTGGCCCCTAGGGGAGCAGCGGCAGTCCCCCAGGTGCAACAGTAAGGACCAGGAAGGAATGAGGGTACAACAGTGAGTCCCTGATACTAATGACTATGCTTGTGAGCCTATACACCTGAAATAAGAACAAGGCCTAGAACAGCACTGTGCCTGGGAGTTTCCTCCTGACAGCCTTCATGTTACTCAAATGTGGCCAGTCTCGAAGCCAAACTCAGCATGTAGATGCAGTGCATTACCCCCAGCATGGGACATGACACCCGGGGATGAGCCTCCCTGGCACCGAGAGATCACTACCAAATACCAGCTGATGATGCAACTAGAAAATGACCTTGAATTAAAGGTTCAATGCGGACCAGCAGAATATCCCTGTCTACATATAATTACAGGACTTTAAAACGCTGTTTGATGGATGGAACGTGGGAGAGTATGGGCTACGATGTGGACCATTGACCATGAGGTGCAGTGATGCCCAGAGATATACTTACCAAATGCAATGGATATGTCATGATGATGGGAGAGAGTGTTGCTGTGGGGGAAGTGGGGCTGGGGGTGGTGGGGTTGAATGGGAATTCATAATTTTTGAATGTAATATTTTTGAAAAATGAATAATAAAAATAAAACATCCTGTAAAATGCTGTTTGACCTCATGTAAGGGGGAAATGGAAAGGAGAAATGAGTTTATATGAGCTATGAGCTATGAGTCTCTATAAAAGAGTCTGGAGGTTGTCAGAAGGATTGCCCTTATGCACACCTGAGCAGAGTCTCAGAGACAGATAAAGTAGATACAACCCCAGGTATTGCTTCTTTTGAGGGATAAAGAGACCCACGGGTTCTATGGTCATGGCAGATGGGGTTCACTGCCATGTCAGTTGACCCTTCTTTGGAGCTGGTGTTTCTGCATAATGGAACTGGACTCAGATGGGATTTCTTTTCACAAGACTTTCATGCTACTTTACTGGAATTGTAGTTGGTTCTGGGGTTTAAGATGTATCTAGGGGATTTGAATCTCTGGACTGACAATATGAAAGTCACACCCTGAGCCTCAACAGACTTCAACTCCTACACTCTGATTTATTGGACTTACCCCACTCAGCTAACATGGAGTTGAAGAATGTCAACCACCACACCATGGAGCCTAGAGTGCCTACAATTGAAAGCAGGAGTATTGCATCCAGTATCCATGTGGAATCTAAGCCCCCTCTTGACATAGATGTGCAATGGACACAACCAATCTAATGTCCACAGAGAAAATGTGGCATTGGTGTGGGAAAAGTGGCCATGGTGGCTGCTGGGTGCGGGGAATGGAAGGAAGAGATGAGATGTGGAGGCATTTTCGGGACTTGGAGTTGTCCTGGGTGGTGCTTCATGGACAATTACGGGACATTGTAGATCCCCCCAGGGTGCACTGGATGGAACGTGGGAGAGTATGGGCTATGATGTGGACCATTGACCATGAGGTGCAGCGATGCCCAGAGATATACTTACCAAATGCAATGAATGTGTCATGATGATGGGAGAGAGTGTTGCTGTGGGGGGAGTGGGGTGTGGGGGCGATGGGGTTGAATGGGACTTCATATTTTTTGAATGTAATATTTTTAAGAAAATGAATTTTAAAAAACAATGGCAAAAAAATAAAATAAAATAAATAAAAGACTTTATTGAGTATATCCACATTCTCATCTTCATCATTGGTATTTTCTGTATTTTTATCCTCTTCCTTTGGATGGACCATAATTTGCTTTTGTTGCACCCTGTACTAATACTTAAAATGTTAACTCTTGGATTTATGCCTGGGATTTTTTTTTTTCATTTTGCACCCAGCTGAGTTACAAAGGTTAGAAAACAAACATTTTCTTGGGCCTCAGCCCTCCTATCTGGAAGATTTGTTTACCAATGGCAAATACAGTGTGCAGCATTTTCCTTGTCTTTCTGGGTCTCTCTCTTTTCCTTTAGCTTTCTTAGTTGTTTTAGAGTTCCACCTTTTGAAGGAGTTAGGTTGTCTGCTCTTCCTAGGATATAGGCTACCCTCTCCTAAGTATTTGAAGCTGGCAGACCTTTGTCCCAGACTGTCCACTTCTTTTTTACATTCCTTTGTCTCACGTTACTTTTGTGTAGAGTACAAATTCTGTTAGGAATTTCATACCAGGAATAAATTTCACACCAGGGATGAATTTCCCAAGTTGTTTTCCAGCCATAACAGAGCCAGGGAATTATGAAATGGTTGGCTTAATCTGTCCTGGGGAGAAACTGTGGGTTCACATCCATTGGGACATCTTTTTTTTTCTCTCTTCATTTTAAAAAAATATTACATTCAAAAAAATAGAAGAGGTCCCCATATACCCCTCACCCCCTGCACCCCACTCCTCCCACATCAACATCCTCTTTCATCATCATGGGACATTTATTGCATTTGAATACATTTTGGAGTATTGCTGCACTTCATGGGTAATTGTTTACATTGTAGTTTACACTCTACCCCATTCCACCTAGTGGGTGGGTTCATTATTTCTTCAAATATTTTTCTCCCATTTACTCTCCTCTCCTTCTAGGAGTCCTTTTACATGGAAGTTGCTATAGTTAATGTGTCACAGGTGACTGAGATTCTATTAATTTTCCCTCAGTAATTTTTAATTGTGTTCAGGAATGGATTATAAGTTCAAGATTCATATGTTTGTCATCTTGAGTCATCTGTTACATTCCTCCACTGATTTTTTCATGAATTTTTGTTTCACCAACACTAAAATTTCCATTTTAAAATAAATTTTATCTTCCTCTTGAGAATTTCCTTTTGTTGGTTCATTGAAGTCATATTTTCCTTTCATTCATTCACTTTGATCTTCTTTAGTTCTTGGAACATACTTGTAATAAATGTTTGATGTTGTCATTTATCAGACTTCTGAAGATAGTTATGGATCATTCCTGTTCACTGTAATTCCCCCTAAGTATTAATCACATTCCTTTTCTGAAAAGTGATCATTCTGAGTGACAATATATTTTAGCATGTCTAGATTCTTATTTTTACTTGTGATGGTACTTAATGTTGCTGCCATTAATTTTTTCCTTCATATTTTTATTTTGGTCTTGTTTGTACTACATCTATGAATTCTTTCTCCCCTATACAATACAATAATATATGTCTCTCTTTGATCTATGTGTGAGCATACATAAACACCCAAATATGGGCAGTGGACTTGGCCCAGTGGTTAGGGTGTCCGTCTACCACATGGGAGGTCTGCGGTTCAAACCCCGGGCCTCCTTGACCCGTGTGGAACTGGCCCATGTGCAGTGCTGATGCGTGCAAGGAGTGCCATGCCATGCAGGGGTGTCCCTCACATACGGGAGCCCCACACACAAGGAGTGCGCCCTGTAAGGAGAGCCACCCAGCACGAAAGGAAGTGCAGCCTGCCCAGGAAAGGTGCCACACACACGGAGAGCTGACACACAAGATGAAGAAACAAAAAGAAAAACAGATTCCCATGCTGCTGACAACAACAGAAGCAGGCAAAGAAGAAGACGCAGCAAACAGACACAGAGAACAGACAACTGAGGTGGGGAGGGATGGTAGAGAAATAAATAAATAAATCTTTTTAAAAAAGCACTCAATTATGTAACATATTTTATATAGCATGTATTATGTAATTCCTGCTGGCTTCTTTGCATTGCACTTGTTTCTTTGTAGATTAACTGTCAGCTAATAAATGGATAGAGGCTGTGCTCAACAACACTGGGCCACCAAGGCTTCAATTGTCTCCTCATAGGTCTTTGTGGGTACAGGATTATTGAAACTTCCTAAGTTTTTCATGTATGCTCTGATTTTTCCTTTCTTCTGTGCCTTTTAAGTGCCCCTATGTACATGTGTAGAGCTTCAAGATCAGATAGAAGCTTATGAATGATGGGGGCCCTATCTTCCCTCTACTGCTCCTGTATGGAATCTCTTCTGAACCTGAGCTTTCCTATAACACATTCCTAAGCCCTCTCCAATTTGTCTCTGAGATTGTCACTTCAACTGATTATGCTGCTAGGAATAGATGTTCCCACTACTCCATATTTAATAAACCCCCTTTTTAGGAGGTACCATGGATTGAACCTGGGATCTCATACATGGGAGGGAGGCAACCACTGAGCTTCATCTGCACACAATGAGCCCTTTTATTTTTTTTAACCTTTTTTGTCTTTATTTATTTTTTAAAATTACATGAAAAAAAGATGAGGCCCCATATAGTCCCCAACCCCTAACTCCACTCTTCCCACATCAACAACCACTTTCATCATCGTGGCACATTCATTTCATTTGGTGCAACACATGGATAGTGGTTTACATTGTACTATACACTCTCCCCCAGTCCACCCCATGGACCATGGCAGGACATACAATGTCCAGCAACTGTCCCTGCAGTACGACCCAGGACAACTCCAAGTCCTTAAAATGCCCCCACATTATATCTTCTTCCCTCTCCCTACCTTCAGCAGCTACTGTGGCCACTTTCTCCACATCAGTGCTACAGTTTCTTCCATTACTAATTACAATAGTTCCAGAATAGAATATCAGTAAGTCCACTCTAATCCATACTCTATTCCTCCATCCTGTGGACCCTGGGATGGTTATGTCCACTCCACCTCTATACTGAGAGGGGTCTTAGATTCCACATGGATGATGGATGCAATTCTCCTGCTTGCAGTTGTAGGCACTCTTGGCTCCCTGGTGTGGTGGTTGACCTTCTTCACCACCCTGTTAGCTGACTGGAGTAAGTCCAATAAACCAGAGGGTAGGAGTTGCAGGTCTTTTGAGGCTCAGGGCCTGGCTATCACATGGACAGTCCAGAGATTCAGGTCTCCTGAGCATACACCAAATGCCAGTGCCAACCACAGGTCTGGTAAAAGTTACAGGAGAGGCTTGTGAACTAAGATCACATCTGAGTTCAACTCCATCACACTCAGGAACACAAACCCCAAAGTAGGGCCAACTGACATTTTTTGAATGTGTGGGAAGTGCTCCTGTTCTCATTGAAAATCCTGCCTTGGCAGCATGTCTACAATGACCAACCTGGGGTGGGGAAGGTAATGGGAGCAAACTCAGATCAGATGCAACAGACTCTGAGTCTTCTTAGAAGCATAAATAGTACTAAGATTATTGTATGCCTTTGATTTCTTCTCTGAGAGCTCAAATGTTTCCTTGGTTAAATTTAACCTATCATATTCATATTTTGGAGAGAAAACATGAATCATTTTATATGACCATAGTGTAAAATGCTGGAGATTGGCTTTTTAGTTAAAAATGCATATGTCCTTTGTGGAAGGGTACGTGATTTGGCATAAGAAATAAGGGATGTGGGAACCAGACTTGGCCCAGTAGATAGGGCATCCAGCTACCACATGGGAGGTCCGTGGGCCTCCTTGACCCGTGTGGAGCTGGCCCATGTGCAGTGCTGATGCAAGCAAGGAGTGCTGTGCCATGCAGGGATGTCCCCACGTAGGGGAGTCCCTTGCACAAGGAGTGCATGTGGTAAGGAGAGCCACGCAGTGCAAAAGAAAGTGCAGCCTGCCCAAGAATGGCATCACACATACACAGAGCTGACACAACAAGATGATGCAACAAAAAGAAACACATATTCCCAGTGCCGCTGATAAGGATAGAAGCGGTCACAGAAGAACACAGTGAATGGATACAGAGAGATAACTGGGGGGGGGGGGGGGGGCGGGATTAAGGGGAGAGAAATAAATAAATAAATCTTTATTAAAAAAAGAAATAAGGGGTGGTGGACTTGGCCCAGTAGTTAGGGCGTCCGTCTACCACATGGGAGGTCTGCAGTTCAAACCCCGGGTTTCCTTGACCCATGTGCAGCTGGCCCATGTGCAGTGCTGATGCATGCAAGTAGTGCCATGACACGCAGGGGTGTCCCCGCATAGGGGACATGCACAAGGAGTGCACCCTGTAAGGAGAGCTGCCCAGCATGAAAGAAAATGCAGCCTGCCCAGGAATGGTGCGGCACACACGGAGAGCTGACGCAACAAGATGACGCAAGCAAAAGAAACACAGATTCCTGTGCCACTGACAATGACAGAAGCAGACAAAGAAGATGCAGCAAACAGACACAGAGAACAGACAACCGATGTGGGGGGGGAAGGGTAGAGAAATAAATAAATAAATAAATCTAAAAAAAAACCAAAGAAATAAGGGATGAAAGACTAAATAGTAGCACAAGATGAGAAGTTGAGTGGTTGGCACAAGGTGAGAAGTTGAGTTGTTGGAAAGAAGTTATCTTAGCCCATCCTGACTTGTCAGCCACTTTTTACAACTTGTACCATGGAGTTTAAAATAGATTCCCAGATCAGCAGAAGGCATGGTTTGGAGAAGATTGAATATCATTGGAGCCATTCCAGAAGTGAGAAGAACTAGAAATGACAGGGAGAGAAATCTGAGGGTAAGATACTAACTAGGACCTTTCATTTAAGTGGCTGGGGATTCACACAGAAAAGCAAAGAGTGACTTTATCATAAGGATAAGTTGCAACCAAATATAGGAGATCGAGTGTAGGAAAATGAATTTTGTATTTTGTATTTCAAAAGCCGATTTCTCAGGGAAATGGTGACATCCTCCTTGAGGGCACAGCTTGTGGAATTTATGGAATATAAACTTACGTGACAATCACCTGTGACCTGGTGCATAAGCCTGGTACTTAAACAAACACCCACACATATTCTTGCCAAAGGTAAACACTACTGTCCTTACTGATAGGTTGTGAGATGGATGCTCTGTTTGTGATTAGACTCATGTTTGTAATGGGGTGGGTGGAAAGAAACAAACCTTAGTTTTACACCTCTAATACTTGATACTTACCCACCCTTTTGTGAAAATGCAAGAGTATTCCTCTGACAGATGACAAATATTCCTAGGGTTGAAGAGCTGGCAACCCAACTGCTTACCTAATGGCTACAAGTTACCAGTGTACATAAACTACATGTGTCTTATTCTGACATTTCTCTTTGTATGACAAATATGGCAAGGATTTAAGGTACTTTGAGTTACTGAAAAATTAAATGTTTGGAAAAATTGAAAAAATTTTACAATCAAAATATGTTAATTTGCTGCAATAGAGATATTAAAATGCAATGAGAACTCTTCTTTTTATACATTATCTCTATGAAAACTTATAACCTTGTTCAACTAAATAGTGCACAGAAATACAAAAGTAACTATGAATTAATATATTTACAAAATTGTAATATTACAGTCTACAAGACCTTTAGAAAGCTATCCTAGAAACTGAAGGAAGGATGTAATCAATACAAACTGTAGGTTGGATAAAGAAGAAATCTGAGACACCCTGTCCTGCCAAACTGGGAAAAATTATAATTTCTGCTTAACCATATTCATCTATTTTCTTAATCGATGGCCATGTGCTCAGCAGCAATCTTTGCTTCCATGAGTCCTATAAGCTCTCTGCCATAGATCCTGACCTTCGCTCATACCTCCTGTGCCTTTGCTGTCCATGGGCTCACTTTCAATAAGCTTTGTGGCAAAGAGCTCTGGCCTTGGGATTTGTGGTAGGGTTAGGACTGATAATGCAAAGCCACCACATACCAGCAAGCTCATGCCAAGCACATACCCACCCACCACCTTTTCCCATTCCAGAAAGGGCTTGGTGCCACATGGATTTGGATGTAAGTAGGTTCAGAGATCCTGAAGTTCTGCCCAAGGTAGAATGGAACATGTACTGTGCTACTTCTAAGACTTCAGTAAAGTATATGTTGAGGAGATTCCAAGCATTCAGGTGCTCTTTGTCACAGTCAGCTATTACTTGGACATAGGAGCACTCCATTCTCCCCTGCAGGGGAGCAACCTCCACAAGCCTCCACTACCCTAGAGCAACTCCCTGCCCTGTTTCTCATTGGTCTTCACCCACTCAACTTAAGTTTCAGGAAAGCAAGCCACTCAATCATTCCTGAGAATGGATTCCTGGCAGAGGGCAGATCTGCAGCCAGATGGGGTGGAGGCCACAGGTTTGGACCTGTGCTTTCTTATCAATGGGTGATGGATGGATAAGGAAGAGAACTCAGGATGGAGAGGGACTAGTGACCAGGAGCTCATGCTTGGGCTAGGCCCAGAGAGGAAGACAATGGCCTGGAGTTGAGAATAAGCAAGATTGATTCTCCAGGATGTGCTGCTGCTGCCAACAGTGGTCTCTTGTAGCATCTTCCCTTCCAAATACTGCCAGCACATGCAGGAGGACTGATGGGCCCCTGGTATGTCTGTGTGTTTGTCTCTCTGTTTCCCAAACTGTTCTTTCTCCTTCATCTACATAGGGGCCCCTGGAGTTGTTGGAAATGACATTCATGGTTGCTAGTGATCAGTGGCCATGAATATATCTAAGGTGGCCTGAAGCATGGGTGATGGGTCTTTGTACTCTGGGGACTGGAGGACAATGGGAGTGTGTAGAATGAGGCCCAGTTGTAAAGGCAAGGAATAGTTCACTTATCTCATCCCTCTTGTGCCAGGGACTGCAGTGAAGGAAGAGGGTGGCTCCTGTTGGGAACCATTTGCATGCAGATCCAAAGGGGAGTTAGGGCCCCAATAGCCAAAAAGAGGTCTAACAGGTGAGAGTTCTTTGCTTTTGCAGTTGGGATTTCCACTGCCCCTTCCAGGCCTGGGCTTGTGCTGGTTGGTGAGATCCAATGAGTGGCTCAGATGGAGCTGCCTACCTCTTCCCCAATGGGCATGGGGCGTGGTGGCGATGATGGTGCCAGTGCAGGACTATTGCAAGTGGACAGGGGGCATTGGCTGGAGGGAGCCATGCTCTGGGTGGGGGCTGTAAAAAAAGAGGGGAGAGAGAGAAAGAGTTTGTATGTATGAGAGAAATGCTGCTGGCAAAAGCCTACTATACCTATTATTCCCAAGCAGTCTCCCATTCAAGTACTAATCAGATGACACCGGGATTAGCTTTAGAGATCAGACATCAGTCTATATTGGATATGTTCATTGCGGTATAGCCATAGATGCTGGTTACCACAGCCTGGACCCTCAAGAGACTGTGCTGTGCATTGTTACTTAATCTTGTCCAGCTGTAGGGTCTTTAGGCCCCTGGAGCCAAGCTGTGGGCCATTTGGCCCTGCTTATTGACACCAGTCACCTGGTTGCTCTGGCCATCATGGTATGCCTCACTCTTGGCTTTTGCCCATACCCTGAGAGCCAGGGCAGCAGCCAGAGATCAGCCAGGCATTGAGATGGCATTGATAGTGCTCAGCCACCCATATAGCAGATCAGACACCAAGGACTCCCTGGCACACCAGGCACTTGCTTAGGCAGTTTCCAAAGAGGCCTGCCTCCACTTGGATTCTGACATCCCACCAAGTTGGGCATCCTCAGGGGTTGTACACTTGGGCCCTCTGCCCAGCCTGTCTCAGTCTCTGGAAAGCCACAGCCCCCGACATAACAACCACATGCATCCCCCATTCCCATTCCATGGGTACCCCTTATATGCCCCTGCCATGTCCAACCAGAACTGCCAGCACACTCTGATGGCCTGCCCACTAGGCAGCTGCCCTGCCTGGCAGGCCCTTCCTAGAATGTCCTTGGGCAGTCCACCTGGTCAAGTCCCCAGCCACCCAGTGGTCTTAACTGAGTGCACCAGGCCAAGGTCAGGAGGATGCCCAAGGCCTTGTTTTCCACCCATGACTCAGGAATATCTCTCCTCTAGGGTGCTCTGACAAAGGTGTCCCCATGTTTACCTTCCAATAGGGTGCACCTGCCCCACGAGATGTCTTCCCACCTGTATTAGCCAAAGGAGTGCTGATGCAAAATACCAGAAACCTGCTGGCTTGTATAAAGGGTATTTATTTGGTATAGAAGCTTACACATACCAGGCCATAAAGCATAAGTTACTTCTCTCATCAAAGTCTATTTCACGTGTTGGGGCAAGATGGTTGCCAACATCTGCCATGGTTCAGGCTTCCTTGGTTACTCTCTTCCAAGGCCTTGCTTCTCTTGGGGCTCAAGTCCTCTGTTTTCACCACAAGGTCAGCTGTAGACTATGAGGCTCTCTAGGCCTTGCCTCTCTCTACAAGGCCAGCTGTAGCCTATCAGGTGAACAGCTCTGTCTCTCTTCCTGAGGTTTCAGCCATGTCTAAGGAGCCACCTTATTTCATCTGTGTTCTCCCAACTGAAGTCCTCTCTTCTCAGGGCTTGTCTCTCTTTCCTCTGCATGCTTACTTCCAGGGGCCCCAGCTCAGGGCTCCAGCATCAAACTCCAAAGTAACATCAAAATCTCAAACTTTGTCCTTAGCCATGTCTTTTATCTGTGAGGCTCCACCCACCAAGGTTGAGGGACTCAAACCACTACAGATGTGACCTATCAAAGCCCTAATCATAACTTAAGCATTTGCAGGTACTGACCAGTTTACAAACATACTCCAATATCTATTTTGGGAATTCATAACTATATCAAACTGCTATACCACCCAGGTAACCATGGCATTCACGCTATTGGCCTCTCTAAAATCAGTACATGTGTTCTGGGCCAGACTTCATCCTCAACCCACAGAGCCCAGGTGGAACCACCCAAGCTGGAAAGCTGACATCTATCTGGAAGATAAGGGGGAGCCTCTGGCATCAAGGTCCTGCCTGGTCCTCCCATGCACATTCAAGCAACACACATGCACTGTGCAATGGGACATCTGCCCAACTTAGGAGTAGGAATAAAATCATGGCTCTGATATGGTCTGCTATGGCAGGGAACCCCAGCCAGTGGCTGCAATGGAGACTGGCAGACATAGGCTTGGATGAGCGTCATCTGAAGCCTTCATCAAGTTAGAGGAGATGCACTTGGAGCTGAGAACTGAGATGGCCTTGGAGAGGCAGATCTCAAGGGGTCTGCAAGGAGAAGTAGGGCTCCAGAATTTCCTGTGATTGCCTGAATGTCAGCAGCCTCCACAGCCCATTGCAGTGGGTAAAGTCTTCTCTACCAGCTCCTGTGCCTTTGCTGTCTGAGGGCTGCCGTCATTAGAAAGTCCCTTGTGGCTTAAAGCTATTGACCTGAGTGTATGGCTGTATTAGACTTAGTGCTGCCCCAACCCACCTGAAAGTACTTGCCCACAACCTTCTCAAACCCCACCAGGCACCACCCCACTAGGCTTCCCTGCCACAGAGGGTTTGGCCATATTGGTCACAGAGCTCCTGACCATCCTTCTGAGGGTGACTGGAACACATTTGGTGCTGTTTCAGGACCTCAGAAATGCTTCAGGCACTTTCTGTCTCTCGGGGGTTCCTTTTCTTAATGAGGTATCTCTTGGGGAACACTACAGGGTTCCCCTCAGCAAGGGACCCTTCCTTCTACAAACCTCCCAGATTGCTAGATTGATTCCCTGCTCTGTTTCCCAGTGGTCTCCACCCACTTGACTCTAAGCTTCATTAGAGCAGGTCACTCAGCCCTCTCTGCCCTCATCCCAGAGAAGAGATCTCAGTGCATCAATCTGCAACAAGCTTGTGCCCTCCAACCCCAGGGAAAGAGACCCAGTAGTGTGGATTCTTGACCAGGAATTAGCCAATGTTGGAGGATTTGACTCTGCTGCTGGCATCTTCATGCCTGCTGTCCTGTGTGAGATGGAACCCTGGATATGTCTGTCTTCCTGTCTGCCTGTCTGCCTGTTTGCCTGTCAGCCTCCCTACCTGTCTGCTTCCTGGGCAATTTGTTGTTTGTACCAATGATACAGGCTTTTGCTGGAACCACCATCCTAAGTAAATCTGTCAGCTCTATAAGCATTAATCATCACTCCTCATCATTCCAGCCAAACTGTCAATATGCTGGGCCACACTGGCCTACTGGATATATTAACTAGTATCTCAAGGAAACCACTCTACAGGCAAGAAGGACAGAGTCCACTGGCCATGGTAGGCAACTTTTGAAGCCCATGGACTCCCCATACAGAGTGCCTAAACCTTGGGGAAGAAATGGTTCCTTTTTATTGAAAGCCTAAATGTTGCCAGGCCATGCCAGGAAGAAGTTCCATATGACTACTGTTATGAAATGGTGTGAATTGTTTTTGAGGATTGTTTCTTTTGAGCCCACCTTAATTTAATGCTACAGTGTGCAACAACACTATTTCAGGATATGACAAAGTAGCCCAATATACAATAACTGGTGCCTACAGGAGGAATACTGGAGAATCTAATATGCTGAGGGAGTCAGAGATGCATTCAGAGGCCATGTCCCAGGCCTTTTCTACTCCCACTTCTATTGTTTGCACATGCATCAGTATGTTTCCATTCCACAGCCTGGTGCACATGTTAGATCTAATAGAAAGGCCTGGACATCCCTTAAACCCAGAAAGTAGAAACACGTAGCCCCAGGTGTGTATCAGGGTGAGAACTCTCATTGGCAGATCCCCACATGCTCTGGTGTATAAATACTAAACATTCAAACAGCACAAGTCTCTCCTCTCCAATGAGAAGCATTTGGAGCTGCCAACCTCCCTGGGAGACAGTCCATGCTGGAGTCTTTTTCCTACTCTTTTGGATACTTTGTTTTGTCCAAGGAATAAAGTGTTTATTTACTAAAAGTTGTTGTTGTGCCTAAGCTTTTGTTCCCATGATGCACTATAGAGCAATTTGCTCCACAGAATTTGGTCCTGTAAAAAGAGTGCATTGACAAGTACACTATGTATGTAGTGGGTTGACTTTTTGACCATTCTTTTCATCATTCTTGCATTCCTTTTGTACAAAAACATTTTGGACAAAACAGGACTGATGTCCTTGTGGAATAAACTGAAGGATAGCCCCTGCCCTACCAGACTGGGTGGAAGTAATGGTCCCTAGATAGGGGACCTAGGGCATGCTGTTTCCATTCTATGGAGAAAGGGTGGCAATAAAATGGGTGGATGTTTACACACTGAGATTAATAAGCTTGGAGATTCCACTATGTGGCATACATAGACAGGATCTCCAGTTGAGAACTTTGGGAAAAATATAAACTAGAAGGAGGGCCACAGGCTCAATAGGAACAATCTTCATCTTTCAGATACCCTCCTCTCAATTGCCAAATATGGGCAGTAGAGGAGGAAGAGCAAATTGGAGAGCTCCTGCCTTTACCTTCAACTGTGAGTGAAGAGACTGACCACTGGGAGGAGTCACTTAAACATGACATGACCAATTTGAAAGTAGCTGGGGATTGTGGCCAAGAACCCTGACAAACCTCCTGGACCCTAAGCCATATGCCCCAACCCAGATACAATTTGGGGCATTGAACAAAACTTTATCTTTGTTGGGTTCAGGCCCCCAGGTAAATATCATTTTAGTAGATGCAGTGGGGGAGGCCTTGAGAATTCCACAAAGATATGGTAATGGGAAGTTACAATAGTAACCTGTTTGTTGGTCCCTTTAGACCTTGGCCACTTCTGTGGTCATGCTTCCTGCCATGGAATACATTGTAGCAACTGAAATCATGCACCACTGAACATCCCAAGCATGACAATAAGTGTAAGTTCCCCAATCCCAACAAATTTGGGCTATCAGGGTTGGGGAGAGCTGGACTCAGCATCTCCAGTGCCCCCACCTATTTGCCTTGTCCAACAGTGACAATACAGCCTTCTTGGTGGAAAAAAAGGAACTCATTAAAAACCTTTTGCAGCTGTCCTCTATTCCACCGTCTCTACCTATAAAGGCTGGTGTGGTCAGTGGAAAAGGCAAGTGGATCATGGTAACTAATTGTAGACTGTCAGCATTTGAATGCAGAAGTGCTGCCTTTGGCACTTGAAATCCCATAAATTATGACATACTTGGAAACCATCATGGCTTCCTTTGATTTTTGATATGCAGTTTTGATCTGGTGAATGCCTTTTTTGCCTTCCCACTATGAGAGGAGGACCAGAATCAATTTTCCTTCCAATGACATGACATACAGTGGAACTTCAATGAATTGCCCATGTGAATTTAAACTCAATCACTATCTGCCATCAATGAGTGGGGCAGGATTTGAGTAAGCTAACCCTGCCTAAAGAACTCCAAGTGCTCCATTATACTGATGATTTCATGTTAGTGGGCTAGTAAGGGAAAACCTGTCCAGGGAATGAATGTATTGCTAACTGCAATTCAACAATTTGGTTAGGCCATTAATTCCAACAAGATGCAAAGCCCACCTCAAAATGTCTATTTCTTTGGTAGTATATCAGGTCAAGCCATCACTTGATCCCTGAGGCAGTACAGGAGAAATTACTGCCCTTAAGGTTACCCACCACCAAAAAGGAAGCCCAGTGGTTCACCAAGTTGTATATGCATATTGGTGCCAACATATTCCCCATATTCACACCCTCCTGGCACCTCTAGATTGGGTCATATGGAAAGAAGAGATATGTACTTTTAGGAACAAAGTTTCCAGACAAAATCCTGAACTACTCCTTCAAAAGGCAACTTCTGATGTGCTATGTAGCCTTGGTGGAAATGGAAAGGTTAAGGATTACCAAGAGCTTTCAGATCCTCCTGAGTCTAGAAATCTCCATCAGATCCAGGGACCTGGGTAATCAGAACACTTGTCCACGATATGCCCAATGACAGAGTATCATCAAATGAAAGTAGTAACTAAAAGACTGTGCTTACCTGGGCCTCCAAGGAATGACATGTTTGCATGAAGTGGTGGCAGAATTGTCCCTCAACAATGACACTGTTGTCATATGAGATAAAGGTCCTCCCCTCCCTGCATAGGAATACAGAGGCCCCAATTCAAGAATGTCCATTAGGTGCTGGTTCACTGATGGATAAGCCAAGCTGAAGTCATCTGTATCCTTTGGACAGCAGCTGCTGTTTACCAAGCCTCAGAATGACAAAAAGCCACCTATGGCAATGGGAAAAAATTACCCAATGTGCTGAACTATGAATGATCTGCCTAACCCTGGAGCATTTGACACAAAGCACCCTAGCACCCAATGTAACTTTTTACTACCTCATGGCGGGAGTCGTAAGCAATATCATGTCAGGAACATGGACAGAACATGATTGGAGAATCAAAAGTTCCCAGATATGGCAAAGGGGCTTATGGAAACAACTGGCACTGTGGAAAGGCACAATCTGTCACCCAGGTTGATGTCAAGGGCAAGGGCTATCTCATGATAGACATCTATAGAATGACATAGCCAATGAAGGATGCATCAAGATGCTTTACACATTCAATGAGGATGGAGATTCCAGTGAGTGAGAGACTGAGGATGATCCCTACTTGTATAAGAACAATGAACTTACCCTTGGTGACATCCACAAAGTATCTGAATTTCCCATGAATGCTTCTGCTGGGTGGATCCACCACTGAACTATAGACATGAAAATTATGACACCTTAGAATTACAGTCCCGGGAATATGGAGAACTCTGTATTAGTCAGCCTAAGGGGTCCTGATGCAAAATACCAGAAACCTGTTGGCTTTTATGAAGGGTATTTATTTGGGGTAGAAGATTACAGTTACCAGGCCATAAATCATAAGTTTCTTCACTCACCAAACTCTCTTGCCATGTGTTGGAGTAAGATGGCTGCCATCATCTGCAATGGTTCAGGCTTCCTCTTCCTCTTAAGGCATATGGGTTTCCATTTCTTCCAATATCAGCTGTAGGCTGGGATAAGTCTTGTCTCTCTCCAGTGGCTGCATTCCTCTCTGGTCTTAGCTGCTCTGCTCTCTCCACAATGCCACCTGTTAACAATCAAGTGAATGGCTCATTTCTCTTTGTGGGGAATCTGCCATGTCTAATGGAGCTTTCTTTCTTTCCTCACATATATGCTTCTCCGTGCTTTTTCTTCCTGGGGCTCCAGAATTAAAAGCTCCACTAAATCCTCTGTCATTTCACTTTCTCTGTGAGTCCCTGCCCCCTTGGTGGGGAGTGGGCAGGGACTCGAAATCCTACTGACATGGCCCATTTAAAACCAAATCATAATTTAATCACACCCAGAAGAACAGACCAGTTTATAAACATAATCCAATATCTCTTTTTGGAATTTATAAATAATACCAAATTACTACAACCTCTCTCATTAAAATTCTAGTAAATAGAAATTGAAGTTTATTTTAACTTTGGACATGGTGATCTTAGTAAAGTTATTAATTATTTCCAAAATTTTTTGCTAATTTAATAGCAGTTTCTGATACCCAATCGTGTCATCTGCAATCAAAACCCATTTTCTTTTCATGTTTTCTGATTTTTCTTTCCACTCTGACTTATTACACTAAGTCGAGCATAATATCATTATATAACTTAAGTGATGATAGATGTTCTTTTCTTGGTCTCTATTTAGGGTAAAGCATCCAGTCTTTCAATATTAAATAAAATATGATGTTTAGTGGTGAGAACAGAAATATTTCTAATGGAAAGCATTCAGCAATCTTTTAAATTAAGTTGAAATTAGCTGAAAGTTTTTAGATAGAGATACTATAGATTATGTTTCCCAAAATTAAGATCAAGGAGTGGATTTCCACATCTGGATAATCATAATGGCATTGACTATGGGTCTTGTAGATTTTAGAATATACTACTTCTCTTATTATGAACAAGATTTTTGCAGTGGGTTCTGATGGATACTACCTGTTGGGCCATTAGCAAGGGTGAAAGGGAACCATCTGGACTTCTGCTTGGCTCAGTGAATTACTATCTGCAGGGCTTTCTCATGGACAAAGACTCTAGTCACTGAAAGGAAGCACTGTGTCCTCTAAGATCAGAAAACAACCAACTCTCTTCCTATTCTTCAGATATTTAATCACTTACTCAAAGAAATGTCCATCACTGACCCATTAGAGACAACCACAAAACAATATTCATTTACCTTAGAAGACTCCCAAATCAAAAATTTCACATATTCTATCTTCAAACCTGTAATATTTCCACCACTGACCTCCATAACTTAGATCTGAGATACACATTCATTTGGCCAAATTCCTCAAACAATAGCCCTCACAGAGACAAGATAATAGATGCCCATACTCTCCCCAATTGCTGAATAAATGATTTCCCTTTGAAAACATTCTCCATTATGAATTTTCTGAAACTCCCCCAAGGAGTATCATCCTAGTAAAGACTTTTCTTTCTTATTTCATGTTTTAATAGTTATCCCTAAACTGAGTTTTCTTTAGCACACCATGCTTCTTTTTGTCTGAATGATAGTGCAGGGTAGTTACAGACCTAGTGTTTCACTCCTGTGTAGTTCACTTATTTTATTTAAATTATAAAATAAGACATTTCCATATTGAGTACAAAGAATTTCTCACATTTGATTTCTCTGACTCTCCACTTCCATTAGGTTTATATAGTGAGTTCTCTCATGTGGTATATCATCAGACTATCTTCTAAGGACTTTGCTACATAGAAGACATTACTATGGGTTCTCTCCCTTACAAATTTACTTAGATTATCTTAAGTAGTACTGATGACTAAAGGCACTTTCATGTTGATGGCAAGCATAGTGTTTCTTCAGTATGTGAATTCTTTGCTGTGTTTAAAGAGTTCTTTAAAGAGACTTCTCTGGCTGAAGTCTCTTTCATATTTAAAGTATGTATAGCATGAGTTCTCTCATTCCATCTAAGGTCAGAATATTGATTAAAGGCTTTCCCACCATGACATTCATAGGGTTTCTCTTCAGTTGGAATAATCTCATATTGTCTAAGGCTAGAAAAAATGAGATATTCACATTTAGAAGATATATTTATATTTCTTCTCCAGTGTGCATTTTCTCATGTTACCTGAGAGTATAACTATGAGTGAAAGTTTTCCCACATAAATGATATTTATGGAGTTTCTCTCAATGTGAGTTCTCTCAAGTTCTTTAATTGAAAAGTAATGAATGAAAACTGTCACACATAGATGACATCTATGGGGTTTCTCTCCAGTGTTGTCCAAGAATAGGTTATTGACCAAAGTCTTTTCCACATAAATCACATTCATAGGGATCCATTCCTCTGTGAATTATCTCATGTTGCCCAAAATGAAAAATCTAATGAAAACTTTCCCACATAGAAGGCAACCATATAGTTTCTCTCCAAAGTGAGTTTCATTGTTTTGTACATGGACAGAGATTTCTATAAAGGCTAGAGCATTTAAATGATATTCACATGATTTACTTCTTGTATGATTCTTGTTTTGATCAAAAGATGACTGGTCACTGAGCATTTTCCAAGTGGTTTACTGAAATATGATTTGTCTTGTCAATTAGTGCATGTTAAGTCACTGTGGATCTGTAAGTGGAATCTTCGTGCAAATAATTACAGTTAAAGGAATTATTTTGGGTGTGAGATCTCTACTCCTTGGGGAATTAGTTGGGAGACTATAAAATGATTCTGATATACATGAAATCTTCATTTTCCTGCATATGAAACCTAGACTAATTCTCTACTGAGTATCAAATGAAAATCTTGCCCATGTTAGTTTCATATGCACATTATTCTCTTTCATACATGGAAATTTGCTCTATTATAGCACTCCAACTGCAGAGCTATCTGATCACTTTTAAGATTCAAGATGTTTCAAAGTTTATGTATGTGAAAATTGTTTATGCAGTTGTCTTTTTATAAGAAATCCTGTTAGAGTTTTACATTCAGTTTAATATTTCCAAATTTCAAACCATTGGAAATTTTTAGCACTTAATCCCTAAACTATTTACAGTTAGTTGATTGTACTGCATTCCTTATTTATTCCATCCCCAGGTATCTATGTGGAAAACTAAGGTTCACGCCAATTATTCTTACTGATGACATGTTATTAGAAGTGTCTTTCCTGTAGATAGGTTGCTTGAATATCATTTCTTGTTTTTTTTTTTTTTAAGATTTATTTATTTATTTCTCTCCCCTTCTCCATGCCCTCCCCCCCGGTTGTCTGTTTTCTGTGTCTATTTGCTGCATATTCTTTGTCCGCTTCTGTTGTTGTCAGCAGCATGGGAATCTGTTTCTTTTTGTTGCGTCATCTTGTTGTGTCAGCTCTGTGTGTGTGTGGCACCATTCCTGGGCAGGCTGCACTTTCTTTCACACTGGGCCGCTCTCCTTACAGGGTGCACTCCTTGCGTGTGGGGCTCCTCAATTCGGGGGACATCCCTGCGTGGCATGGCACTCCTTGTGCGCATCAGCACTGCACATGGGCCAGCTGCACACGAGTCAAGGAGGCCCGGGTAATTGTGGGGCTTTGAAAATATATTTGACTTGACTATTAATAGCTGGTAAATGTCTGGGCAATGCACACTGGGTCTCATCACTGCACCTTTAGGAGTTTATAATGAATCTGAAATTACTCACTGGACTAGTCCCCATAATACATATTCTGAGACCAAAAAAAAAAAAAAAAGATTTGCCCAGGAAGTTCATGATTCTGGGTTTGCCTCTTTTGGACGATTGTTGCAACCTTGGCTTGAGGTTAAGAAAAATGAAAACTTAATTAGAAATCTATCTATTGCAGTAGGAGAACTTACTGAATCTACTGCTTGAGATGGAGCTGCACAGCAACAGGCATTAGATTCATTACCTAAACTTCTTTTAGATAATAGCATAACCAACCTTCATTATATATTAGCTGAACAAGTACCCATTTTTGACATTGATAGCTGGAAAATGTGCTTATTAAAAATTTCTTCAGTTAAGTAGCTCTGAAAATTCTAATACAATAATTTAGCTAGTTTTCTATTCATCTAATTTTGGAACTTTATTCTTTGCCCTTAGTTCCCCAAAGGCTATTAACCAGAACTTCTCCATTTTGTTCACAGGAATAAGATAATGTTGTTGTGGAGAGAGAGAGAAGTCAGGTATATGTGGTATTGAAAGCCAGGACATGAGAAACTGAGGAGAAAGATTTATTGACAGGTGGCTGGGCTTGGTAGACTCCTGTGCTAATAAAAACTGAGCCCTGAATAGGATTTTTGGGTCCCTTTTATACAGAGGATGTAGGAGTGGGGAGTCAAATGGTGCTTATATGCAAAAGGACTTTTTTGTTAGTTTCTTAGAGTCTCAAGTGTTTTATCTGAGTATCAGATAGGTCTTGAATTAACACATATCTTCCAGGAAAGCTTGAGTTAACACATACCCCCCATATTCCAGGTAAGCTTGAATGAACACATATCCTCCACATTCCAGGTAAGCTTGAATTAACACATACCCTTCACATTCCACATTCCAGGTAAGCTTGAATTAAAATATCCCCCACATTCTAGGTAAGCTTGAATTAACACGTACCCCTCACATTCCAGGTAAGCTTGAATTAACACGTACCCCCCACATTCCAGATAAACTACATTTAGTTTGCATCCTCCCTGAATATCCAAAGCCCATAGAGTTTATATCTCTCAGTTGGCTTTCCAGGAACTAGGCATACTTGGATATAGAATAAGTTTTCTATTTACACAGAGACCCTATTAATGCCTCATGTGAAAGCAAAACCGGAGAGAATAGTGTCAAAAGAACCCTGTAAATCTATAACTTTCTTCAGAGAACAAAAGAAAAAATATTTTTGATATCCTTGAGTTGCTGGCTACCAAAGACATCATGAAGACCTTGCAGAAAGGCACCTGTACAACAATATCTAAACTGTTGTTAAAAACTGTGGTTTTTAAACTGCTGAAATCAGAGACATTTTAATATGCTGAGACAATGCAGAACTGAGAATTTGTACATATGCTCCTCACAAGCCCCCTGGAAGCATAACTTGACTTCTTTATTTTTAGCATTTTTTCCTCACCTACCCTATTTTTTTTTTCCTTCTACCTGTAAAAACCCTAGCTCCCATTCTCACTTTGGATTTATTTTGGGACTATTCCCCCAGTTCTTTGCTTATCATTTGCAATAAATCTTCTCTCTGAGAGATGTGATTCTCCTTTGTGACACCAGATGCAGATCTTTCTTTTAGAATTTGTCATGCTTACCAAAACAACATTGCCAACATCATCTATTATAGTTGGGTCAATACCACTGGGGACGTTGAGACACAATTGTAAGAAAAATTGAACAAGAACAGGCCTGTAAACTCTGAAAAAAGAAGCCAGGACAGAAACACATCAGAGTGGGGGTGGGGTGGTGGATTAGCATTTGCCCCATAAGCCTGTTGTAGCAGTTTGATATTTTTCATGGGTTATGTTTGTAAACTTGTCTGTCCTTCTGGGCATATTAGATTGTATTAACTTCAAAAGTATCACTTTTGCTTGAATAAATTACGATTAGGGTTTTGATTGGGCCACATCAGCAGGACATTGACTCCCTGTCCCCTTAGTGGGGGAGACTCACAGAGAAAACAACATGGCAGAGGAGAGAGTTGGAGTTTTGATGGAGCCTCAGGAAGTAAACAGAGAAGCGTACACAAGAGGAAAGAAAGAAGGCTCCATTAGACATTGTAAAAGACCCAAGAAGAGGGACAAGCTGTGTGCCTGAAATTTACATCTGACCTTATAGGGAGAGCAGACTAGCTGAGCTCAGAGAGAAACAAGCCCCAGGAGAGAGACTAGACTTGCCCTAGCTTACAGCTGAGATTGGAAGTCGCTGTGACCATGGAGACTTAAGAGGAAGAGGAAGACTAAACACTCACAGATATCACCTGCTGTCTTGCTCAACACATGGCAAATGACTTTGGGTGATAAAATACCTCTTATGGTACTTAGAGTAAGACTCTTCAGGGCCTGGTAGCTGTAGGCTTCTACCCCAAATAATAACCCTTTTTAAATCCAACAGGTTTTTGGTACCTTGCATCAGCACCCCTTTGACTGACTAATACACCTGTCCACACACAGCAAAGTCCCAGGAGGTATGAGTGGAAGCTCTGTCTACAGCACAAATTGGCCTCTTCCTGAGCACCTGTTTATGGAATCCCATCTCTCTACCCACATCCTGTACAATCTGCCTTTCCAAAAAGCTGGTCTGTGTGCCCAGCTCCATGGGCATTTCTTCTCAAGTGATGATGCATCCTGAGAGCCTGCCTCCAAGCCCAGGACCTTCCAGTCTCCATCTCAAGCCCTGGGTGGGATTTCTCATTATAGCAAAACTGATCAGATTTCCAATTTGGCTCCAGCTGCTGGGTTGAGGGCATGGTCCCAAAGCACAATAATTTGTTTCTTGAAGTCACATGGGGGGGGGCAAGGGAAGACCTTTGCATCTGTGGCTCCTGCTTCCCCAATGCTCTGGGTGAATATTGATGTTCTGTTTTGGGTGGTCCCCATTTTGTATCTTAGGGCTGAGGACTGAGCCTGGTGCAGAACAGTTGCTGTGCTCATGTGAATCTAGCCAATAACAGGAGTGCCATAGATTAACCCACGGTAAGATATTAAGTGGGAGGGATGTACCCAGTTGGAGGCTAGACAAAGGAACATCCTGGACAAGGGCTGGCTGTAGAAGAGAAAGATATTCCTGAGAGCTTGGCAGGAAACAAAGTCTTGGGATTCCTCCTCACCCTGGTCTGGTATGCTTAGTCAAGTACCCTAGATGGGTCTGGCAGGGAGTGCCACCAAAGCTGGTGTTGGGGAAAGCTGGGTCCATGCAGTGGTGGGCATGGGGCACACATGGACTGGGAAAGTGTGTGTGTGGTTGTTGTGGGGGATGAGGGGTCCTTCTAGACACTGAGTCAGGCTGGGCAGTTTGAGGCATGGCCAAGACCACACCCCTGAGGATGACTGACCTGGTGGGATGTCAGAGCAGTGGCTTTCCCTCTTTGTAACCCACCTAGCAGAGTGCTCTGAAACCTGGGTTCCCCTTGGACTCTGGTTTTCTGCACAGGTAGCTGGACACTGCCAGTTTTGTCCCACTGCTGCTTTTGCCTTTTCACTGCCCTTATTATCCTAGGGTGTTGATGCAAGTCAAGCAAAAGGCATACCACTGAAGCTGAGGTGTCATTGTGGCTGTGCCAGCAGGCAGGGGTCAGGTACTGGGGGCCCTCAGCCCCTGCAGGTGGAAGAGTTTCCAAAGCACCATCCAGTGTGGGCTTTTGAAGTTCCAGGCCATAGCAACCACTGTTTTCTGCACTAACACCCTGAATATGACTGATGTCACTCATCTCTGACTAGGCTGGGTCAGGCCTGGTCAGTACTTGGATGGGAGACAGTCTGGGAATGTCAGGTGCTTTTGCTAGCCACCTCTCTCTCTCTCTCTCTTCTCTCAGCCACCACCACCCAGAGAATGCCTTCCTCTAACCACTGCCTCACACTCCTCCCAACAACCTGCATGCCTGTCTCCACTTCAACCCTGCACATAGTGTCACACAGGCAGCTGCATCCAGCCCTTCTGTAGATAAACTAGTCCCAGACAAGCCCTGGCCTAGCAAGGACAGCAGAGATGGAGACTTCTGAGGTCAAGTCTCCTCATTGCTAGACCTCTTTTCAGCCATTAGGCCCCTTACCCCTTGGCACCTGCAAACAAAGGGTGCCCACAGGGGTTCCTTTTGGCCTTCTCTGCCTTCCCTGGCACAACTGGCATAAGTCAAAGGAATACACCTTCCCTTTGCCCTGGGTCCCATCCTACAAACTCCCCATGCTAGCAGAATGCTCTGGGTTCTGGGCATCTAATTTCTGGCTATGTCACATAAAAGAATTTAAGGACACATCATAGGGTAGGCTAGAGAGTAGAGTTTATTTAGAAACAAGTACACTAGAAATGAGACAAGTACACAACCTGAGACACGTGTGTGGGCATGGTACATGGTGAGATGTGAACTTGGGGCCCCAGGTTAGGCCTTTTTAAAGTCTTTCCTTCTCCCTTATCCTAATGCTGGGAAGGGGTACCAGCTGTTTGAGATTCTGACTGGATGCCACAACTGTTAGCTCTCAAGGGACCAAAGGGATAGTCTATTGTTCAGGCTTATCCTGGGCTTCCCTTGACCCTGGAAAGAGTTCAAAATGGGACCTTGTGGCCAGGATCTAGGAAGGATCTTTCTGGCTTTGTTTTCAGTTGCAGGGCATTTCTTAGCAGGGCTTCATGGCTTGTTCTCTTCAGGGTCTCAGCTGTCTTCTCTCTTTCCTTATTCTAAATTGCCCCAACTCCCCCACTTGGAGAGCTTACACCCTTGCACTGAAAGGGGAGCTGAAAGGTGATGGTCATTCTTCTGTAGCTGCTTCCTGGTGGTTAGGGGGAGAAGACCCTACCTGACAAAATATAAAGCCTTCTGGCTATTCTATTGAGGCTGAACAAAGATGGGTCTGGTGCTGTGATAGGAACTTGATGAAATCACCATGTACTAATACCTTGTTCTGGAAAGTGTTGATTCTGGAAGAAATAAACTTAATTAGAATTTTGGCACACTATCCTACTAAAATAATAAAGAAGATGGTGGTAAGTGAGCCCAAAAAGGGGACAGCCATGACAGAGTGAACCACAAGTGTGAGAAAGGCCAGAGGTGCCTCAGAGGCTGCATCTTCCCAAATCTGATGGGAAAAAAATTCTTCCTTAAGTTCTTTTATGTGTTGGTTAACCCTAGGGAGAGATTGTGGTAGAACTGCTGGGTTTGGTATAAATTGCCAACCCAGTTACCATGGTGGTAGTTATGCCTAGGATAACAACCTATGCTAGGAAAGGTATGAAGAGAGGCACTACCTTAGAAACTCGCAAAGACAATAAAGGCAAAAAAAAAAGCAAGCATATGACAAGCAATATAAAGACAGCACTTGAAAGAACCATTCTTTTTTCTTACAGGCATGCTCATTAACTACTTAGAAAATGAATTAAATTTAACCAGATTATTTTTAATTTTTAAGTTTTTGTCTTTTTTTGACATGTAATTTTTATTGTCTTTTTATAAGATATATAGACCACAAAAATGTTACATTAAAAAATATGAGGTTGCTATATACCTCACACCCCACTCCCCCCAACTCCTCCCACATCAACAACCTGTTTCCTCATTGTGGCACATTCATTGCATTTGGTGAATACATTTTGGAGCACTGCTGCACCACATGGATTATAGTTTACATTGTAGTTTACACTCTCCCTAGTACATTCAGTGGCTTATAGCAGGATATATAATGTCCAGCATCTGTCCCTGCAGTATCAAAAATGCCCCCACATTACACCTCTTCTTCCCTCTTCCTGACCTCAGCAACTACTGTGGCCACTGTCTCCACATTAATGATACAATTACTTTCATTGCTAGAGTCACAATAATTCTATAGTAGAATACCAGTAAGTCCATTCTAATCCATAGTTTATTCCTTCATCCTGTGGACCCTGGGATGGTGATGTCCATCCACTCCACCTCTAAATTGAGAGGGGGCATAGATCCCACATGGCTGTGCAATTCTCCTGCTTGCAGTTGTAGACACTCTTGAATGTAACTGTATTTTTCACATTCAATACTCTCTGCATATGTTCTAGAATAGAAGAGATACTAATATATTCATCAGGTATATAGGTACAGCACTTAATACTCATCAATGCACAAATTCCTCTATGATCTGCAGTTAATAGATATAAGGTCCAGGTTTGCAATACCAGACTTGTCTCTAAAGGGCTGAGGTCATAATGCCAGTTGTGTTTATGTTTTACTCACAATACTCTGATAATTATTGCTCCACTTGGTAGGTCCACACAGCCAGCATGCTGCAGCACTGTTGATCATAGAGAGAAATTTGGAAGGTAGGACCCAGTGTTTCACCAGCCTGGTGCATAGTGCCCTTTGGCACTACGAAATAGTGCCAGCCTAGAGGCAGTATTCATTGTAAATCTGGACATATTGAGCCATTGTCAGCTGCTGGAGAAGCCCAACCCTGCAACATACTCTCCTTCCCGTACAGGAGCATGTCCTGATGTGGTAGATACTTTTATTGTTTTAGGGGTTATCATAACCAACCTAGCCAATAACTCAAATGGATAGGCTCCACGCAGGGCATTTGGGACTGGTTTGAATGCATGCACAAGAGAGTTGAAAATAGTGGTCTTTCTCTTTTAATTTTGTACAATTTATAAATACTTCCAATGCAATGTATAACATATCAAATGAACTTAAATGTTTTTAGTACTTTACTGTTTACTTCTACATTTTTACCATGATAACATTAATTAACAGGTATTTTACTTTAGTAGTACAGGAACAACTATTTCCTCTATTATTTTATGAAAATGTAAGATTCTTAATAGAATCTCTGTTATCACCACTTTGAGATGCAGATTGAGGTGGTCTCTGACATGTTTCCCTGTTAGGAAGCTCCTTTTTTAAATTAATATCAGTTTTGGTTTCTAACTAATAATGGAATCCTGGAATTACCCTTTTAAATGCTTCAGTTTAGAAGATGACTTACAAACTTCTTAAAATTCACCATAACCTCTTAGACTACTTCATATTTAAATAAGCTTATAAGTTACAGTTAGCAAACAATGAGATTTACTTTATCTATTTAAAGTATTATATTACATTCTTCATTCTGTTCTATGAAAACTAGTCTTTTCACTTTAAGACAGATCTATCTTTCCTTCTTACCTTTAATTTCATTAAACAGAAACTTACAACTGTTATCTTAAAGGTTTAGTACATTTAATGTTAATTTATTCTATTAGTATCCTATAAACCTATGGAGATTACACACAAGCCAAATAAAGTGGAAATCATTATAGTCTATGTGAGAAATGTTCTTTTTCCTACCTTCCCTGGAGAGTAAAAAAATATCTTCTTTAAAAATGAAATTCTAAAACTGTGGATAATCTTAAAAGCATACTGACTGCTAATTTCTGGAATATGTTGTATTTGTTTAATTGGTTTTAATTATACTTTAGAAAAGATCTTTCCATAACTTTCAAGGACTTTTTTCCTTTACTTATTGAAATTTGAAAATCAGATTATTAGTTACTCTCACTTTAAATCTGTTCATGGGTTTACATTGGGGAATTACAGGACAAACTATGTTTCTTAATTTCCAAGCCCAGTAGATAAAAGTTTTAAGCTAAAATTACATTTTCCTTCTTGTCACACCTAGCCTTTCCACCATAACTCTTGCAAAGAGAAGGCCCTGAGGACTGGGTAGGTCAAAGAGCTTCAGGAAAACATTTTTTCCTTTCCCAATAATTTCTATATTCAGATTTATATATCACCTTTCCATCTGCTTAGCCTAGTTTGCACTCCAAGAATATTCATTCACATATATAAATGCATATTTAAATTTTAAAAATTTGAACAGAGCTCTTTTAAGAATTTTCAGTTGTTAATTTGGTATTTTCACCCCATTGTATGAAAATATATGCTGAACAAATAGACACACATAGCGTTAGACATAAACACAGAATGCCTTAAGACTACTTATAATTTTCATTCTCTTACAAAATAAGTTCACATGTAATATAATATTTAAAAGAGCTCTTTGAAGGCTATTTCTGATTATCTTTATGTGCACTGTTTTGCACACAATTTTCAGTCTTTTTAGTTATTGGCTTATAATCCATTTTTTCCCAACGTTTTGAAATACAGTCTACATCATTTTCCTTTGCTTTAGAGCTCTGCTTATTTCCTGTAGCAGTTTTATATCATTCATGATTTCAAAAAGAAAAATATAGATTAAGTTTATAAACTGGTCTTTTCCTCAGTGTGATAACCTTTGATTGTATTAGATTCAACCGAGATGTCTTTGATTAAATTATGTTAAGATTAGGGCTTTGATTCAACCATGTCAGTAGCGTGTGACACATGCTTGAGTCCCTGGCCCCTTGGTGGGCTATAAAAATGGAAACTCACTCAAGAAGACACACAGAAGATGACACAAGAGCTCTGTAGAAACAAGAGGAGATACTTGGTAGTAATCCCTTGGCTCCAGGGAGGCTCATCCCTGGGAGTCATGTCCCACACGGGGGGGAAGGCAACACATTTACATGCTGAGTTTGGCTTTGAGACTGGCCATATTTGAGCAACACAGAGGCTCTCAATAGGTAACTCTTAGGCACCCTGCTGCTCTAGGCCTTGTTCTTATTTCAGGTTCACAGGCTCACAGGCATAGTCATTAGTATCAAGGGCTCATTTTTGGAGCTTTCTTCTTTTTTGGTCTTTGCTGTTGCACATGGGGGATTGTTGCTCTTCCTTTAGGGACTGTGATAGAGCTCCCCTGGCTAGGAACTCATCACTCCCTCAGTTGTTTTTAATTGTATCCACTATGAAAATATCCAAAAATATTTAGGTACCCTGGATGTATGCCCTGGAGAACTCCCTGCCAACCATGTGTTCCCTGTCAATAACATCCCACACCAGTATTCCTCCATTGCCATTGTTGAACTTCTCTGTGATCCAAAACTTCCTGAAAAGTGAAACCCAATATATTGTCAGGTTCCCTCAATAGTAAAATGGAATATAGCGATGAGTTTAAAGATTAGATATAGAATACATATTTATTTAGAAAAATTAAAGGTAAAAATAAATTGGGGTATTGAAAAATTAAAAAATGCAAAAGCTTTCTTTTTGATGTTTTGCCTTCCATCACTGCAATAAGTGTTGCCCTGTATGCAAATTGGCAGGGCAACTACTTCCGTCTTTTCCTCAGTGTCTATGCCCTCATTTTCTTTTCTTTTTCTAATGCTTAAGCTTATCTTCACAAAAGTTTTAGATCACAGTAATTCATATATAAAATATACAGTCCTCCCACATATCCAACATGAAACCTTTTCTCTTCCACAGCAAGAATCTTTTTACATATTAATACTATATTTACTGTCTGATGTATAGTTATTGAGGCAATAGCTTTCAAACAAGGTAACATTTGGGTTTACATTGTGGTTTATATTTTAGACTATACAATTTTCTAAATTTTTAGTTATCTTATATTTTACATTATGATTTACATTTTAGCCTATCAGACCCTATATATTTTTAATGTAATTTAACATGTCTTATATCAATCCTTTCATACTCTTGTGGAACACTTCTCTTGCCTGCACAGTTATATTGGTTCCATCTATTCAATATCTCTTTCCCCCTCCCTTAGAGCCCACTGTGACAGTCAGTTTTCATTGCTTGAAGGGCCATGTTCAGAGATACTTGCAACAGTGTTGAGGGCTTGACATGCTCAACTGCCCTAATGCAATGGGAGCCACCATTTCTCTTGAGAGATACGGTTCCCTCTATTTGATGGCATCAGTCCTCCCCAGGATGTGGGTATACCTTCAATATCATTATATGGGTCTCTATACAATGATATAACCCAGTATGGCAAAATGAGCACTCACATATTCCCTAGGAGCCTGTCCTGCATCAGATTATCCCCTTTAAGCATCTTAAGCAAGTAACCTTCCTTATTATATTCTTGAAAAAGTTCTCTCAACATTATACTCTCAACTGAATACCTGACAATCTCCTATGTTCATAAGTTACCCCAACCTCCCCCCATTTTCTTGGGCAATATTACCCATCCTCCCATCCCTGGGCCCCCTCAAGCCCACAAAGCCCCACGCAAAGGTAACCCTATGTCCCCATTTTATCCCTACCTTGTACAAATACTTACCTCCAGCTTATCATAGATTTCACCCATATAGGTGTCAGCTTACATCCTTCCTCTACACCCCAATTTCCTTTAAGCCTATCATCTAGTCTCTAGCTCTCTGAGGCAGCTTGGTTTGCTTATTTCAGATCATGATCATTGAGGTCATGTAGTATTTGTCCTTCAATGCCTGGGTTGCTTTAACAAGATAAGGTTCTCAAGATTCATCCATGTTATCATGTGTGTTTGTAGTATATTCGTTCTTAAAGCTGACTAGTATTCCATTGAATGTCTATACCACCTTTTATTTATCCATTCATCTGTTGATGGGCATTTGGGTTGATTCCAACTTTTGACAATATTGAACAGTGTTGCTATGAATAATTGGTGTGCATATACTGGTTTGTGTCCTTGTTTTCAGTTCTCCTGCGTATATACCCAGCAGTGGAATTGCTGGGTCATATGGCAAATCTATGGCTAGTTTTTTTAGAAACGCCAAACTGTCCTCCAGAATGGCTGGATCCTTCTGCATTCCCACCACCACTTGATGAGTGTCCCACTCCTCCACATCCTCTCCAGCATTTGTACTCTTCTGTTTTTCTCATAGCTGCCAATCTTTTGGGAGTAAGATGGTATCTCATTGTAGTTTTGATTTCCATTTCCCTGATAGCTAGAGATTTGGAGCATTTTTTCATGTGCTTTTTAGCCATTTGTATTTCTTCTTTGGAGAAGTGTCTGCTTAAATCTTTTTCCCATTTTTTAAATGGGTTTTTTATCTTTTAATTTTCAAGATATAGGAGTTCTTTATATATGCAGGTTATAAGTCTCCTATCAGATATATGGTTACCAAATATTTTCTCCCATTGTGTAGGCTCTCTTTTCACTTTCTTGACAAACTCATTTGAGGTGCAGAAGGCTTTAATTTTGAGGAAGTCCCATTTATCTATTTGTTCTTTTGCTACTTGTGCTTTTGGTGTGAAGTTCATGAAGCCATTTCCTATTATAATGTCTTGTATATGTTTCCCTAGACTGCTTTCCAAAGTCTTTATGGTCTTGGCTCTTATATTTAGGTCTTTGATCCATCTTGAGTTGATTTTTGTATAAAGTGTGAGATGGTAATCCTCTTTCATTCTTCTACATATGGCTATCCAGTTCTCCAGGCACCATTTGTTCAATAGGCCATTCTCTCCCTGTTGAGAGGGCTTGGTGGCTTTATCAAAATTATATGACTATATATATAAGAATTTATATCAGAACTCTCAATTTGGTTCCATTGGTCTGTATGTCTCTCCTTGTGCCAATAGCATGCTGTTTTCACCACTGTCACTTTGTAATATATTTGAAGTCAGGTAGTGTGATTCCTCCAATTTTGTTTTTCTTTTTCAATGTGTCTTTGGCTATTCAGGGCCTCTTTTCCTTCCCAATAAATTTCATAGGTAGTTTTTCTAGTTCCTTAAAGAATGATGTGTTGATTTTTATTGAGATTGCCTTGAATATGTAGATCAATTTTGGTAGGATAAACATCTTAATACTATTTAGTCTTCCTATCCATGAACAGGGGATATTCTTCCATTTATTTAGGTCTTCTTTGATTTCCTTGAACAGTCTTGTGTAGTTCTCTGTGTACAAGTTTTTTACATCTTTAGTTAAATTTATTCCTAGGTATTTGATTTTTTTTATTGACTATTTTAAGTGGTATTTGTTTCTTGATTTCCTCCTGGACTTGCTCATTATTGGTGTACAGAAATGCTACTGATTTTTGCACATTGATCTTATAACCTGAGACTTTACTAAACTCATTTATGAGTTCTAGAAGCTTTGTTGTAGACCTCTCAGGGTTTTCTATGTATAGGATCATGTCATCTGCAAATAATGAAATTTTGACTTCTTCCTTTCCAATTTGAATGCCTTTTATATCTGGTTCTTGCTTCAGTGCTCGAGCAAGTACTTCTAAGACAACATTAAATAGAAGAGGTGAGAGTGGGCATCCTTGTCTTGTTCCTGATCTTAGAGGGAAGGATTTTAGGATTTCACCATTGTAAATGATGTTGGCTGTAAATGATGTTGTTTTTTTCATATATACTCTTTATCATTTTCAGAAAATTTCCTTGTATTACTATTTTTTGGAGTGTTTTTATTAAGTAAGTGTGCTGTATTTTGTCACATGCTTTTTCTGCATTTATAAATATTATCATGTGATTTTTTTCCTTCAATCGGTTTATATGGTGTATTACATTGTTTGATTTTCTTATGTTGAACCATCCTTGCATACTCGGAATGAATCCCACTTGTCATGGTGTATAATTTGTTTAATGTGTTGTTGAATATGGTTAGCAAGTATTTTGTTGAGGATTTTTGCATCTAGGTTCATTAGAGAAATTGGTCTGTAATTTTTCTTTCTTGTGATGTCTTTATTTGGCTTTGGTAGTAGGGTAATGTTGGCATCATAGAGTGAGTTAGGTAATGTTCCTTGTGTTTCAATTTTTTGGAAGAGTTTCAGCAGGATTCATGCTATTTCTTTCTAGAATGTTTTGTAGAATTCACCTGTGAAGCCTTCTAGCCCTGGGCTCTTCTTAGTTGGGAGGTTTTTACTGATTGATTCTATCTCTTTACTTGTGATTGGTTTGTTGAGATCATCAATTTCTTCTTTCATCAATATAGGCTGCTTATGTGTTTCTAGGAATTTGCCCATTTCCTCTGAATTGTCATTTTTGTTGGAATATAGTTTTTCAAATTATCCTCTTATGATAGTCTTTATTTCTGTGGGGTCATTGGTGATATCTCCTTTCTCATTTCTTGTTTTGTGTATTTGCATCTTCTCTCTTTTTTTCTTTGTTAGTCTTGCTAAGGGTTTGTCAATGTTAATAATCTCCTCAAAGAATCATCTCTTGGTTTTCTTTATCTTTTCAAATGCTTTCTTATTTTCTATCTGATTTAATTCTGCTCTTATCTTTGTTCTTTCTTTCTTTCTTTCTTTCTTCTTCCTGTGGGTTTACTTTGTTGTTTTTTACTAATTCCTCCAAATGTGCAGTTAGTTATTCAATTTTTGTTCTTTCTTCTTATTTGATGTATGAATTTATGGCCAACAATTCCCTCTCAGTACTGCTTTAGCTGCATCCCATAAGTTTTGGTATGTTGTGTTATCATTTTCATTAGTTTCAAGGTAGTTATTAATTTCTTTTGAGATTTCCTCTTTGACTCACTGTTTTTCAAAGAGTCTGCTGTTTAATTTCCATACCTTGGTGTGAAATCTGAGCCTCTGGCCATTGCAGATTTCCAGTTTCACTCCAGTGTGGTCAGAGATATTATTTTGTATGATTTCAATCTTTCTGAATTCATTGAGCCTTTCTTTGTGGCCTAGCATATGTCTTGGAGAATGTTCAATGTGCACTTGAGAAAAATTTATATCCTGCTGTATTCCAGTATAATGATCTGTATATGTCTATTATATCCAGCTCCTCTGATATACTGTTCAAAGTTTTTGTTTCTTTATTGATTCTCTTTTGAGATGTTCTGTCCAATGTTGATAGTGGTGTATTAGAGTCTCCCACTGTAACTGTAGAGGCATCTATTCTTTCATTTAGTTTTTCCAGTGTTTGCCTCACATATTTGGAGGAGCCCTTGCTAGGAGCATAAATATTTATGATTTTTCTTTCTTCTTGAAAGATTATCCCTTTCACTAATATGTAGTATCCTTCTTTGTCTCTCACAATTGTTTCACATTTAAAACCTATTTTCCCTGATATTAATATAGCTACTCCTGCCTTTTTTTGGTTATTGTTTGCTTGTAAGATGGTTTTCCAGCCATTCACTTTCAACCTCCCTGAATCCCTGGGTTTAAGATGTGTTTCTTGTAGACAGCATATAGATGGGTCATATTTCCTTATCCAGTCTCCCAGTCTGAATTTTTTGACAGGTGAGTTTAAACCATTGACATTCAGTGTTATTAATTTCAAGGAATTATTTAGGTTAGCCATATTTTGTTTGGACCTGATTTTGTCCTTTTTTTTTGTTTTTATCCTTCTCTTTTTGTCTTTTTTATTGCTCTTACACTCTCCTACAGCTCTGCCTCTCCTGTTTTTCCCTTTCTTCATGCAGAACTCCCTTTAGTATTTCTTGAAGGGCAGGGTATGTGTTGGCATACTCTTTCAATTTCTGTTTATCTGTGAATATTTTGAACTCTCCATCATTTTTGAATGCTAGTTTAGCTGGGTAGAGTATTCTTGGTTGGAAATTTTTTTTAGTACCTTGATTATATCATACCTCTTCCTTCTTGCCTCCATGGTTTTAGATGAGAAATCAGCACTTAATCTTATGGAACCTCCCTTGTATGTGATGGTTCTCTTTTCTCTTGCTGCTTTTAGAATGTTCTCTTTGTCTTGAGCATTGGATAATTTGACAAGTATATGTCTTGGGGTAGGCCTGTTGGAATTTATGGTGTTTGGGTGCATTATACTTTCTGGACATGTACATCCATCTCCCTCAGTAGATTTGGGAAGTTGTCAGCCATTATTTCCTCCAACTCCCCTACTATCCCCTTTCCCTTCTCTTCTCCTCTGAGATGCCTATAATGTGTATGTTTGTGCATTTTGTATTGTCATTCAGGTCCCTAAGTCCCAGCTGGAGTTTTTCTATCTTTTTATGGATCAGTTCTACTATCTGTTTGATTTCAGATGTACTGTCTTCCACATCACTAATTCTCTCCTCTGCCTCTTCTAATCTGCTCCTATTTGCTGAGAGTGTATTTTTGATTTCTTGAACTGTGGTGTTCAACACCATCATATCTGTTATCTTTTTGCTTATGTATGCAATTTCCTCTCCAGGTGTTTTCTTCATATTGTTAATCTCTTCCTTTACTTCATTAAGTTGGTCTCTAATATATGTTTTGAGATCTTTAATTACTTGTGTGAAGTTCTGCTCCCCTTCCTGGTTTTTAGTTTGTTCATTGGATTCAGCCATGTTTTCCTGATTATTGGTTTGGTTTGTAGTTTTTTGTTGCTGTCTGGTCATCATTTTATCTTGATGGGTTTAATCAGTTCCTTAGCTTCCTTGTCTAGTCTCAGGGATTAATTAGTTTTTGTTCGAGTGTAAGTGTTATGACTTCTGTTTGTCACTTTGTTCTTCTTACTCTATTTTCTTGCAGCTGGCTAAGTTCACTTTGAAGGAAAATATTAGGGCCAGGGAAAGCAAAATGAGTGAGAAAAGAAAGTGTATAAAGTAGTATTGGTAATAAATGTTAACAGAGCAACAATGTGAGATCTGGGGAATGCGTGTTAGACTCATGTAAGTTGTGTAGGGTTATAGCAGTAAGTAGAGTACCTGTAATGAGACAGTCAACTGAATATGGGGAGGAATATAGTATGAATTAAAAAGCCAGTGTTTTCATGAGAGAGGGAAAGAGAAAAGAAAGACAACAATATCAAGAGTGGATAAAAGACAAAAAACAGAACAAAGGTATTAGAAATAAAAACGAGACAATTTGGGGGCCAAAGAAAGGGATGTGGAATGTAGAGAAACAGTAGATGATGGAGGATAGAAAGGTGTGGGGGGAAGGGGATAGTGTAGGTGGCCAAAATCAATACACCCAGAAAAGAGGAAATGGAGGATGAGAAAACACAGCAAGTGTGAAGTGCTCCCTGCCATACCTATTATATAAAGAAAATAAAATAGGGAGAAGGGCAAGATGGCGGCTGAGTGAACATCCCTGTTAGGGTCTTCTGCAGGGAATCGGCTGGGCGGCGTTGGAGACTCTTTGGGACCAGATTGTTTTGGGATTTTTGCTGGTCCAGAGGTGTCTGGACATCGATTTGGAGGGAAGGTAACAGAGAGGATTCGTCTGTGAAAGATACACGGAGATCCCAGCTACCTGTAGAGGATTCCCTCCTTGGGTAGGCAGAAACGAGGCATCTAGCCCCGCTCGGTGGGGCTGAACCAGGTTGGGCCGCAGCGGCGGACGCCGGAGCCGGGCCGGGCTGCGCAGGCGGTGAGCGGGGCCGGGCGGGGCCAGGCGGGGCCGAGCAGGGCCGAGCTGGGCCGCGGTGGTGTGCGGGCCGGGCCGTGGCGGCATACAGAGCCGGGCGGGGCCGGTGCAGGCCGGGGTGGCGAGAGGCGGACGCTGGAGCTGGGCCGGGCCGCTGTAGCGAGCGGAGCCAGGCGGAGCCGGGTCAGGCCGCGGCGGGAACGGAGCCGGGCGGGGCCGGTCCAGGCCGTGGTGGCGGGAGGTGGACGCGGGGGCCAGCTGGGCCGCTGTAGCGAGCGGAGCCGGGCGGAGCCAGGCCAGGCCGAGGCGGTGTAAGGAACCGGGCAGAGCCAGTCCAAGCCTCCGCGGCGGGCAGAGCCGGGCCTGCGGAGGGGTTTCTGTTCTTTTTTTTTTTTTTTTTTAATTTATTTTACTTTATTTTATTTTATTTATTTTTTTTTTGGAGCATCTGCAGTACTGGGGAGTTCGTGGGCCCTGGGCGGCCTATTGGGGGTTTGTGGGAAGGGAGGTGCTTGCAGACCCATTTGGGCAGACAGTCGGGGGGTTTTAGGGCAAAGTGGGGGGAAGTTGTTGTTTTAGATAGTGTTGCAATTGTGACACGTGTATACCTGTATCTCTCTTCTCCCTATCCGTTCCCCACCGTTTGCCCATCCTCTTTTTCTTTCTTCCTTTCTTCTTGTCTTTCTTTTTTCTTTATTATAATTAGTTTTTTTTCTTTTTTCGGTTTTCTCTTTCCCTCTTGTCCCTCATCTTCCACTTATTTTTATTTTAATTCAAGTATACAATAGGTGCTACAGGGAACACCTCACATTTGCTGGGTTTTCCGATCCTCCACTGCCTCATTTCTGTGTGAACTGATTTAGGCTACCTACACTATCCCCCTTCCCCTGCATCTTGATATCCACTATCATCTACTGTCTCTCCTATATTCCACCCCCAACCTCCCATTCTTTGATCCACAAAGTGTCTAACTCTTAATTTCTAATACCTTTGTTCTGTTTTCTGTCTATTATCCACTCTTGAAACTATTACCTCTCCTTTCTTTCTCCCTCTCTCATGAAAACAATAGCTTTGTAGTTCATACCATATTCCTCCCAAATTCAGTCATCTACTTCATAAAAGGTACTCTACCTACAGCTATAACTCTATACAATCTACATGAATCTAACCTCCATCCTTCCAGATCTCATATTCTTGCTTTGTTAACATACATCACCAATACAACTTTACACTTTTCCCTTGCTTACACAATTGCCTTTCCCCAACACTAATACTTTCCTCTAAAGTGAACTTAACCAACAACTTAACAAGTAACTAGAATAAGAAGAAAAAAGTGACAAAGAGAAGATATAACACCTATGCAAAAATAACAACTAATTAACCTCCAAGAGCAGACAAAGAAGCTAAGGAACTGATTAAATTCGTCAAAATAAAGAGATGACCAGAAAGCAACAAAAATCTACGAACCAAACCAATAAGCAGGAAAACATGGCTGAATCCAATCAACAAACCAATAATCACGAAGGGGAGCAAAACTTGGCACAAGCAATGAAAGATCTCAGAACATTTATCACCGACAAATTTGATGCAGTAATGAAAGAGGTTAACAACATGAAGATATCACTTGGAGGGGAAATTGCAGACATACGCAAAAACATAACAGATATGATGGGAATGAACACCACAGTTCAAGAAATCAAAAATACACTTGCAGCAAATATCAGCAGATTAGAAGAGACAGAGCAGAGAATTAGTGATGTGGAAGACAGTACATCAGAAATCAAACAGATAGTAGAAGGGGTCAATAAGAAGATAGAAAAAATCCAATTAGGATTTAGGGACCTGAATGACAATGCAAAACGCTCAAACATACGTATTATAGGCATTCCAGAAGGTGAAGAGAAGGGAAAGGGGTCAGAAAGAGTGTTGCAGGAAATAATGGCTGAAAACTTCCCAAATATACTGAAAGAGACAGATGTACATATCCAAGAAGCACAGCGCACTCCACAAGTCATAAACCCCAACAGGCCCACCCCAAGACATATACTTGTCAAATTATCCAATGCTCAAGACAAAGAGAAAATCCTAAAAGCAGCAAGAGAAAAGAAAACCATCACATACAAGGGAAGCTCAATTAGATTAAGTGCTGATTTCTCTTCTGAAACCATGGAGGCAAGAAGACAGTGGTATGATATAGTCAAGGTACTAAGGGAAAGAAATTTCCAACCAAGAATACTTTATCCAGCTAAACTAGCTTTCAAATATGATGGAGAGTTCAAAATATTCGCAGACAAACAGAAACTGAAAGAGTATACCAACAAGAAACCTCCCCTTCAAGAAATTCTAAAGGGAGTTCTGCAGGAAGAAAGGAAAAAACAGGAAAGGTAAAGTTGGAGGAGAGTATAAGACCAAGAACAACAACAAAAAAGACAAAAAAAAATATACAAACAAAATATGACAAACACAAATCCAATCAAAGTATGGCTAACACAAATAATTCCTTGATAGTAATAACACTGAATGTCACTGGATTAAACTCACCTATCAAAAGATTCAGACTGGGACATTGGATAAGGAAATATGACCCATCCATATGCTGTCTACAAGAGACACATCTTAGACCCAGAGACGCATGGAGATTGAAAGTGAAAGGCTGGAAAACAATCATACAAGCTAACAATAACCAAAAAAAGGCAGGAGTAGCTATATTAATATCAGACAAAATAGACTTTAAATGTGAAACAATTGTGAGAGACAAAGAAGGATACTACATTTTAGTCAAAGGGAAAATCTGTCAAGAAGATCGAACAATCATAAATATCTATGCCCCTAACAAGGGTGCCTCTAAATATGTCAGGCAAACGCTAGAAAAACTAAGTGAAAGAATAGATACATCTACAGTTATAGTGCGGGATTTTAATACACCACTATCAACTCTGGACAGAACATCTCAAAAGAGAATCACCAAAGAAACAAAACATCTGAATAGTATATTAGAGGAGCTCGATCTAATAGACATATATAGATCGCTACACCCAAACACAGCAGGATATACATTTTTCTCAAGCACACATGGATCATTCTCCAAGATAGATCATATGCTAGGCCACAAAGAAAGGCTGAACAAATTCAGAAAGATTGAAATCATACAAAACATTATCTCTGACCACAGTGGAGTCAAGCTGGAGATTTGCAAGGGACAGAAGCCCAGATTTCACACCACGATTTGGAAATTAAACAGCACACTCTTAGAAAAACAGTGGGTCAAAGAGGAAATCTCAAAAGAAATCAATGACTACCTTGAAACAAATGATAATGATAACACAACATACCAAAATTAATGGGATGCAGCAAAAGCAGTACTGAGAGGGAAGTTTATAGCCATAAATTCATATATCAAAAAAGAAGAAAGAGCAAAAATTGAAGAACTAACTGCACATTTGAAGGAATTAGAAAAACAACAACAAAGCAACCCAACAGGAAGAAGAAGGAAGGAAATAACAAAGATAAGAGCAGAACTAAATGAAATAGAAAATAAGAAAGCACTTGAACAGATAAACAAGACCAAGAGCTGGTTTTTTGAGAAGATTAACAAAATTGACAAACCTTTAGCAACACTAACAAAGAAAAAAAGAGAGAAGATGCAAATACACAAAATAAGAAATGAGAAAGGCAATATCACCACTGACCCCACAGAAATAAAGACTATCATAAGAGGATATTTTGAAAAACTATATTCCAACAAAAATGACAATCTAGAGGAAATGGACAAATTCCTAGAAACACATAAACAGCCCATAATGACAAAAGAAGAAATTGATGATCTTAACAAGCCAATCACAAGCAGAGAGATAGAATCAGTTATTAAAAATCTCCCAACTAAGAAGAGCCCAGGGCCAGATGGCTTCACAGGTGAATTCTACAAAACATTCCGGAAAGAACTGACACCAATCCTGCTGAAACTATTCCAAAACATCGAAACAGAAAGAACGTTACCCAACTCCTTCTATGATGCCAACATTACCCTAGTACCAAAGCCAAACAAAGACATCACAAGAAAGGAAAATTACAGACCAATTTCTCTAATGAACCTAGATGCAAAAATACTTAACAAAATACTTGCTAATCGTATTCAACAACGCATTAAACGTATTATACACCACGACCAAGTGGGATTCATCCCAGGTATGCAAGGATGGTTCAACATAAGAAAATCAATCAACGTAATACACCATATAAACAGATTGAAGGAAAAAAACCACATGATTATATCTATTGATGCAGAAAAAGCATTTGACAAAATACAGCACCCTTTCTTGATAAAAACACTCCAAAAGGTTGGAATACAAGGGAATTTTTTGAACATGATAAAGAGTATATATGAAAAACCTAAAGCCAATATTGTTTACAATGGAGAAATCCTAGACTCCTTCCCTCTAAACTCAGGAACAAGACAAGGATGCCCACTGTCTCCGCTCCTATTTAACATTGTCTTAGAAGTACTTGCTCGAGCACTGAGGCAAGAACCAGAAATAAAAGGCATTCAAATTGGAAAGGAAGAAGTCAAAATTTCATTATTTGCAGATGACATGATCCTATACATAGAAAACCCTGAGAGATCTACAACGAAGATTCTAGAACTCATAAATGAGTTTAGTAAAGTCGCAGGTTATAAGATCAATGCGCAAAAATCAGTAGCATTTCTGTACACCAATAATGAGCAAGATCAGGAGGAAATAAAGAAACAAATAACATTCACAATAGTAAATAAAAAAATCAAATACTTAGGAATAAATTTAACTAAAGAGGTAAAGAACTTATACACCGAGAACTATACAAGATTGTTCAAGGAAATCAAAGAAGACCTAAATAAATGGAAGACTATTCCTTGTTCATGGATAGGAAGACTGAACATTATTAAGATGTCTATCCTACCAAAACTGATCTACACATTCAATGCAATCCCAATAAAAATCAATGCAGCCTTCTTTAAGGAACTAGAAAAACTAACTATGAAATTTATTTGGAAAGGAAAGAGACCCCGAATAGCCAAAGACATACTGAAAAAGAAAAACGAAATTGGAGGAATCACACTACCTGACTTCAAAACATACTATAAAGCCACGGTGGTGAAAACAGCATGGTATTGGCATAAGGAGAGACACATAGCCCAATGGAATCGAATTGAAAGCTCTGATATAGAACCTCACATATACAACCACATAATATTCGATAAAGCCACCAAACCCTCTCAACTGGGAGAGAGTGGCCTATTCAACAAATGGTGTCTGGAGAACTGGATAGCCATATGTAGAAGAATGAAAGAGGATTACCATCTCACACCCTATACAAAGATCAACTCAAGATGGATCAAAGACCTAAATATAAGAGCCAAGACCATAAAAACCTTAGAAAGCAGTGTAGGGAAACATCTACAGGACCTTGTAATAGGAAATGGATTCATGAATATCTCACCAAAAGCACGAGCAGCAAAAGAACTAATAGATAAATGGGACTTCCTCAAAATTAAAGCCTTCTGCACCTCAAAGGAGTTTGTCAAGAAAGTAAAAAGGGAGCCCACACAGTGGGAGAAAATATTTGGCAACCATATATCTGATAAGAAACTTATAACTTGCATATATAAAGAACTCCTATATCTTCAAAATAAAAAGATAAACAACCCATTTAAAAAATGGGAAAAAGACTTAAACAGACACTTCTCCGAAGAAGAAATACAAATGGCAAGAAAGCACATGAAAAAATGTTCCAAATCTCTAGCTATCAGGGAAATGCAAATCAAAACTACAATGAGATACCATCTTACACCCATAAGATTGGCAGCTATGAAAAAAACAGAAGAATACAAGTGCTGGAGAGATGTGAAGGAAGGGGAACACTCATCCACTGCTGGTGGGAATGCAGAAGGATCCAACCATTCTGGAGGACAGTATGGCGGTTTCTCAAAAAACTAGCCATAGATTTGCCATATGACCCAGCAATACCACTGCTGGGTATATACCCAGCAGAACTGAAAACAAGAACACGAACTGATATATGTACACCAATGTTCATAGCAGCATTGTTCACTATTGCCAAAAGTTGGAATCAACCCAAATGCCCATCAACAGATGAGTGGATCAATAAAATGTGGTATATACACACAATGGAATACTACTCGGCTGTAAGAACAAACACACTACAAACACATGTGATAACATGGATGAATCTTGAGAACCTTATATTGAGTGAAGCAACCCAGACATTGAAGGACAAATACTACATGACCTCAATGATATGAAATAAACAAGCTGCCCTAGATAGCAAGAGACTGAACGATAGGCTTATAGGAAATCGGAGGGTGGAGGAAGGATATGAGCCGATGTCTGCAGGGGTCGAATTTAAGACGAGATGGTGGTAAGTATGAACACAAAGAAGAGATAAAAGGGTGGCAAGGGTTTGCCTTTGCTTGGGGCTTTGCGGGTTTGAGGGTGGCTGGGGAGGGACGGATGGGTAACGTTGCCCAAAAGTGGGGGGAGGGAGGGGTAGCATACGAACCAGGAGAGGGTCAGGTGTTGGTGGAGAGTAAAATGCCGAGAAAATCATATCAAAATATAATAAAGAGGGTTACCTGTTTAGAATGCTCGGAGGGGAGGGTCTGATGCAGGACGGGCTCCTGGGGAATGTCTAAATGCTCATTCTGCCAGAGTGGGTGACACCATGGGGTAGAAACCCAAGTAGTGAGAGTGGGGGTGGACCCACATTCTGGGGAGGACTAATGCCATCAAATAGAGGGAACTGTATCCCTCGAGAGAAAGGGTGGCTCCCAGGGCATTGGGGCAGTTGAGTAAGTTAGTACCTGAACACTATTCCATCTATCTCTGGAAGTGGCTCCTCAGGAAAAGGAGGTTGGCTATCACTGAGGACACCAAGGTGGAAGGGAAAATGGACGTTAAATGTGTGGAACCAAAGTAAATGGGGGCTAAGAGAGGAGTTTCTTGAGAGTACACAAGGATGGATATAAAACATGTAATATTACACTATAACATATAGGAGATGACAGACTGATAATGTAAACCATAATGTAAAACATAGGATAACTAAAAATGTAAAGAACTGTGTATCCTAAAGTATGCACCACAATGTAAGCACAGATGTCACCTTGTTAGAAAGCTAATGTCTCAGACTCTGTACATCATTTTAAGTAAATATGATATGAATAGGGCGTAAGAGTATCACTGTGTAAGGGAAAAGGTTTTCTGTTGGATGTGTGGGAGTGCTGTATATTATATATATACATTGCTGTGGTCTAGGACTCCTGTGAAGAAGCTGAATAATTAGGGGGGGGGGGAAAGAAAAAGATAGGATATGGAATTTTTTCAAGTCAACATTCTTTATCTAAGTTCTTTATCTAACTTTATCCAAGTTCTTTATCTATCCTTTAAGCTCATCGCTATATGCCATTCCCTAGTAAGGGACCATGAAATTATATTGGGCTTCAAATTTCAGGGAGTTCTGGATCACAGAGTGTTTCAACAATGGCAATGGAGGAATACTGGTATGGGGTACCAATGACAGGTGATATATGGCTGACAGGGAGCTGTACAGAACATATGTCCAGGGTGCATGGTAATGTTTGGATATACTCATAGTGGCAACAAATAAAAACCACAGTAGGGGGGGTACTGGGTTCCTGGCCAGTGGTGCTCTGTCGTGGTCCCTAGGGGAGCAGCGACAGTCTCCCAGGTACAGTGGCGGGGACCGGGAGGGAGTGAGGGTTCAACAGTGAGCCCCTGATGCTAATGACTATGCTTGTGAGCTGATAAACCCAAAATAAGAACAAGGCCTAGAACAACTTTGTGCCTGGGAATTTCCTCCTGTCAGCCTTCATGTTACTCAAATGTGGCCAGTCTTGAAGCCAAACTCAGCATGTAAATGCAATGCCTTCCCCCCAGCGTGGGACATGACACCCGGGGATGAGCCTCCCTGGCAACGAGGGACCACTATCAACTACCAACTGATGATGCAACTGGAAAATGACCTTATACGGAAGGTTCAATGCGGATCAGCAGAATATCCATGTCTACATAAAATACCATGACTTTAAAATGCTGTTTGACCTAAAGTAAGGGGGAAATGGAAAGGAGAAATGAGTTTATATGGCTACGAGTTTCTAAAAAAGAGTCTGGAGGCTGGCAGAAGGTTTGCCCTCATGCACAACTGAGCAGAGTCAGAGAGACAGATAAAGCAGATACAACCCCCAGATATTGGTTCCTTTGAGGGCTAAAGAGACCCACGGGAGTTATGGTCATGGCCGATGGGGTTAACTACCAGGGCAGATGGCCCCTCTTTGGAAATGGTGTTTATGTGTGATGAATCTGGACTCAGATGGGATCTCCCTTCATAAGACTTTCATGCCAATGTGCTGGAGGTGCAGTTAATGTTGGGGTTTAAGATATATTTAGGGGATTTGAATCTCTGGACTGACAATGTGATAGCCAGATCCTGAGCCTCAACAGACTCCAGCACCTACAATCTGATTTATTGGACTTACCACACTCAGCTAAGATGGAGTTGAAGGACAACCACCACACCATGGAGCCTAGAGTGATTACAACTGAAAATGGGAGGATTGCATCCAGCATTCAGGTGGAATCTGACCCTCCTCTTGACATAGAGGTGCAATGGACACAACCAATCCAATGTCCACATAGAAGAGGTGGCATTGGAATGGGAAAAGTGAACATAGTGGACGAAGGGTATGGGGAAAGGCAGGAAGAGATGAGAGGTGGAGGCATCTTTGGGACATGGAGCTGCCCTGGATGGTACTTCAGAGGCAATCACCGGACATTGTAAATCCTCACATGGCCCACCGGATGGAATGGAGGAGAGTATGGGCTATGATGTGAACCAATGTATATGAGGTGCAGAGGTACCCAAAGATGTACTTACCAAATCCAATGGATGTGTCATGATGATGGGAACGAGTGTTGTTGGGGGGGGAGAGGGGGGTGGGGGGATGGGGTTGAATGGGACCTCACATATATATTTTTAATGTAATATTATTACAAAGTCAATAAAAAAAAAATTTAAAAAAATAAAATAAAATAAAATAAGAAAAAGAGAGAAAAGGAAAAAAAGAGAAGAGAAAATGAAGATGAGCAAGGAAAAGGGGGTTAAACAAGCAAGAAAAAGAAAAAGAAAAAAACTAAATAAATGAAAAAAGACCTTGGGTGATAAAACAGGAGAAAAGACCAGGAGACAATGCAATATTATCAACCAAGACAAAACAAACAAACAAACAAAACAAACACAAATGCCGAGGGCTAGGGTAATCAAGGACCTCAGATGGACCTCAGGGCATGGTGAATTCAGGAATGGGAAGCCTGTGATATTACAGATGCAAGGTGTGTAAGTCTCTGGAGCATGAGCCACCAGGGTTTAGGGGACACAGACCTGGGAACCATGCATCTAACTAACAGGGGGCCTGGGGGCACCAGAGCACAACACAGACTTCAGGGATCCCCACAGTTGGCCACCAGCCCTAGGGGAAGGGGTCCCACCTGCACCCTCTGACCTCCATGTCAGAAACCCAAAATTCCACCTCTCACAAGAATCTCTTCTGTCACTGTCTCACCAAATCGACATCCAGATACCTCCTCCCCTGCAAACCCCCAAAACATCCCACTGGGGGTGCCGCTGCACTACAAAGATTTCAGGTACCACCGCAGATGGGTTGCCAGCCCTATGGGAGGGATTCCACCTAGAACTTCTGACTTCCGTGTCAGAAACCGAAAGTTCCACCTCTTGCAAGAATCTCTTCTGTCACTGTCTCACCAAATCGACATCCAGACACTTCCTGCCCTGCAAGCCCCTGAAACAGCCCACTCAGGTTTTGGGAACACCCCATACAACAAAGATCCCAGGGATCGCTGCAGCCTGACCACCAGCCCTAGGGTGAGGGGCTCCACCCAGAACCTCTGAACTCCATGTCACAAACCCAAAATTCCACCTCTCACAAGAATCTCCTCCATCACTGTCTCACCAAATCGACTTCCAGACACCTGAACTGCAAGCCCCCGAAACAGCCCACTCAGGGCTTGGGTACTCCCCAGCACAGCAAAGCCTTCAGGAATCACTGCCACCAGGCCACAAGCCCCAGAGGGAAGGGTCCTGCCCACAACCCTGACCTCCATGAAAGAGACCCAAAATTGTACCTCTTGCAAGAATCTCCTCTGTTACCGTCCCACCAAATCAACGTCCAGACACCTCCTGCTCTGCAAGCACCCAAAACCACCTGGTCCAGCAGGACTCCAACTCTACTCAGCTGCTTCTTTGCAGGAGAGATTATGAAGCGCACTCATTCAGATGCCATCTTGCCCCTCCTGAATAATCAAATAGGTTTTATACTTAGTAGGCAAGTGTGATCCAAAAGAGGAAAATCAATGTATTATAATACACTATATTAGCAGAATGAAAGGGAAAAAAATGTATGATCACCTCTATTTACTCAGAAAAAGCATTTGACAAAATACAGCATCCTTTCTTGATAACATTTTATTTGAAGGAAATTTCCTCAACATAATAAAGTATATATATGAAAAACCCACAACTCATATCATATTCAATTGTGAAATGTGGAAGACTTTCCCTCTAAGATCTGCAAGAAGACAAGGATGCCAACTGGCACTGCTCTTATTTAACATTGTGTTAGAAGTATTTGCTTAAACACTTAGGAGAGAAAATGAAATAGACAGCATCCAAATTGGAAAGTAAAAAGTAAAAAAAATAATCACTATTTACACATGACATGATCCTATGCATAGAAAGCCCTGAAAAATCTACAACAAAACTAATAGCTATTTGCTATCACAATTCTACTAGCTATTAACTACTAGGTATTAGCTACTATTAGAATCTACCACAAAACTACTAGCTATTAACTACTAGCTATTGGCTACTCTTAGGAAATACTACTATTTACTAAAAACTGCTAAAACTAGCTATTAGGAAAATGCAAATCAGAACTACAATGAGATGCCATCTAACAGACATTAGACCAGTGGTATTAAAAAAAAAAAAAAAAAGAGGATTGCAAGTGCTAGTGAAGATGTGGAGAAATGGGAACCCTCATCCACTGCTGATTGGAATGTAGAAGGATCCAGCCATTGTGGAGGACAGTTTGGTGGTTTCTCAAAACACTAGTTACAGATTTGCCATATGATCCAGCCATCCCACCACTGGGTATATACCCAGAAGAACTGAAAACAAGGACACAAATCAATATATGTACACAAATGTTGTTAGGGGCATTATTTACTATTGCCAAAAGTTGGAATCATCACAAATGCCCACCAACAGATTAATGGATAAACAAATAGTGGTACATACATACAATGCAAAAATACTCAGCTGTGGGAAGGGTTACAGTACTAACATATGGGGTAACATGGATGACTCTTGAAGACCTTATGTTGGGTGAAGTAAGCCAGGCTTTTAAAGGACAAATACCACATGATCTTTCTGATATGAATTAAACAAGTCAAGCTGTCTGAGACTAGATTCTGGAAGATAGGTTAACCGGATTTGGGGGGTGGGGATGAAACCTTTTCTGTTACTTTTACTGAACCTCTGGTTGGTTCTGGTGTTGGTGTATGCCCAGGAGACTTGAAACTCTGGATTTTCTATGTGCCAGCTAGGGCCTGAGTCTCAGTATAATTAGAAGACCTATTTTCTGGTTTGTTGGGCTTACCTAAGACAAATAATTGGGAGGTGAGGATGGTCACCCACCGCATAAAGGATCTGAGAGAGTCTACAGATGCAGGGGGAAGAATTCATCCACCAACAATGTGGAATCTAAGCCCCTCTTTAGAGGTGGTGTGGACATCACTACCCCAGGGTCACGGGATGGAGGAATAAAATATGGATTAGAGTTGACTTACTGGTATTCTACTATAGAATTATTGTGACTCTAGCAATGGAAGAAATTATATCATTGTTGTGGAGACTAGCCACAGTAATTGCTGAATGCAGGGAGAGGGAAAGGAGGTGATATTGGGACATTTTTTGGGACTTGAATTCATCCTGAATGATATTGGAAGGACAAATGGAGGACATTATATATTCTGTCATAACTCATCAATGGAAAGGGAGAGAGTGTAAACTACAACATATAACCCTTGTTGTGTAGCAATGCTCCAAAAGGTACTCATCAAGTGCAATGAATGTACCACACTAATGAAAGAAGTTGTCAATGTGGAAAGAGGGGGGTTTGTGTGGAATGGGGTATATGGGAACCTCATATTTTTTAATGTAACATTTTGTGTGATCTATGCTTCTTTAAAAAAATATGATAAAAAAGAAAAAAACTAAAATTGTATATTCTTTTGGTTAATATGTCAAGGTATGGTTGTATGATGTTGGGGATAGGCAAATATTTGAGACAGGCCTCATCTGGGGCATGCTACTATTGGATTTGATTGTGTTCATCTTGGCATGGGGTGTTGTCTCAGTAGCTGGAGACCCACACAATTAAACAAAGAAACATTATACTCCCATTGTGGAGAGTCCTGCTGTGTCCTCAATTAGATGACAAGAATGTCTAGGGAACATAGGGCATGCCTAATAGAAAACAGACCAATATATCAAGCCTTTTGGATTAATGCATATAACTATGAACATTATTCTTCAAAAACTGAAACTCAGTGGAGACTATACATTCTGAGCAGAGGGAAAGGGAAGAACAGAAGTTAGAACAGGGCACTTATATAGCAGTGACATTGTTCTGCATGATTTTGCAATGATTGATGCAGATCATTATGAATTTTATGAAAGACTATAAATGTGTATGGAGCAAAATGTAAACCATAATGTAAGTCACTGTACAAGGTAGTAGTAATGCTTCAGAATCTGTACAAACTTCTAAGAAATGTACAATATTCTTGTAAGATGCTATTAATAGGAGAAATATGAGAAGTTGAGGATGTGGGGTATAGAGAAATCCCCTATATTTTCTATATGACTTTTCTCTTACTTAAAGCTCCTGGGTGGTATGGCAGGGACAGATGCTGGACATTGTATGTCCTGCCATGGCCTGCTGGGTGGACTGGGGGAGTATGTTAACTACAATGTAAACCATTATCTATGTGGTGCAGCAGTGCTCAAAAATGTATTCACCAAATGCAATGAATGTCCCATCATGAGGAAAGAAGTTGTTGATATGGGAGGAATGGGGTGAAGGGGGTGGGGGTATATGGGTACCTCATATTTTTTTAATGTAACATTTAAAAAAAATAAAGACAAGAAAAAAAGAATGAACAAGGGAACATACAGAAGAAATTACCTCTGTATATAAAATTAACATACCTTACAGTGATTGAATAAAACAGTGAAAATTTATTTTTATTTTAGTATTTTGTTTATTATAATTTTTAATGATTTTATTTATCTTTTGGCTTTGTTTTGGGGAGGTTTTGGATTGCAGAATGGTCACAACCATGGTAAGGGAGGATCACCAGTGTGGGTAATAATGGAAGGATGTGTTGGGAAAGGGGCACCTGTAGCATGCCTTTATGGAATATGAATATATTCAAGTGGTCATGGTGTGTTGCCTTGTTGGGTTGAAACACACACAATAACTGAAAGAATATTTAATTCCCATCCTGAAAAGTTCTGCTGTGTTTTTTTTTTTAAGATTTATTTATTTATTTAATTCTCCCCCCTCCCCCAGTTGTCTGTTCTCTGTTTCTATTTTCTGCGTCTTATTTCTTTGTCCGCTTCTGTTGTCATCAGTGGCACGGTAAGTGTGGGCATTCCTGCCATTCCTGGGCAGGCTGCACTTTCTTTCATGCTGGGTGGCTCTCCTTATGGGGCACACTCCTTGCGCGTGGGGCTCCCCTATGCGGGGGACACCCCTGCGTGGCATGGCACTCCTTGTGCGCATCAGCACTGCACATGGGCCAGCTCCACATGGGTCAAGGAGGCCCGGGGTTTGAACCACGGACCTCCCATGTGGTAGACGGACGCCCTAACCACTGGGCCAAGTCTGTTTCCCTGTGTTTTCTAATAGTGCAGCACAAATCCTTAGATTTCATGGATAATGCTTCATGAAAGTGGACAGACCAATACACAAAGCCCTTGACATTGATGGTTTTACTTATAAACCTTGTTCCTGTGAAATTGAATCTTAGCCTAGTCATATGTATTGCCTAAGAGTTACCTCCTGAAAGCCTCCTTTTTGCTCCAATGTGGCCTCACTCTAATTCTAACTCAGCATATAAACTCACTACCTTCCCCCAGCAAGGGAAGATAAACCACCCAGGCACTGAGGGACTACTATGAATTTCTGACTAGCAATGCATTTGGAAAAAGACCTTGAACTAAAGGGGGAAATATTAAATACAAATGAGTTTTTATGGCTATGAGATCTCAAAGTGAGTCAGGAGATCATTCAAGATGTTATGCTTATTCGTGTCTCATTGACTGCCACAGCAAACAGTGTCTTAAGCTGGTGGGCTCCTGAGGGATCTAGAGACTTCAAGACATTATAGGCAGTCTCAGGAATTTGGCAATCTGTCAGTGGGCCCTACTTTGGAATATATGTACCCCAAAGTAACAGAGTTATACTCATTTATAGTTTCCTTACAATGGACTCTTCAGGCCCTTTTAATTGAACCTATAATTAGCGCACTAATCATGAAATATATGTCCCAGAGATGTAAATCTTTAGTCTGTTCATATCCTGGTTGATCCCTGAATCTCAGTAGAGTTGTAGCACCTATTCTCCTGTTCATTGGGTTTGCCCAGGACAACTAACAAAAGGACAATGGTGGACAATGCTCATCTTATAAAAACAGAGGATTTACAAATGCAAGCAAGACCTTTCCATCCATCTAACCCATGGAATCAAGATCTCCTCTCAATCAGAAACAGAGTGGGCCTAACCATCCCCAACTCCTCAAGATTGAAGAATGAACAAAAATAAGGATGGAACACAATTATGGACTAAAGTAGACATTATTTTTCTAACAATGGAAGTACTTGTAACATTGATATTAAAGAAGTTGTCACCAGAGTTTGTGAGGGGAGGAAGAGGGAAGAAAAGGTGTAATATGGGTATTTATTATATATGGGTATATGAGTAATATATGGGTATATGGGTAATATACTTGGAATTGTTCTGAAATAAATTGCAATGATGGATACAGGAAATTGTACATTTTGCCAAAACCCATAAAACTGTGCAGTGCAAAGTATAAACTATAATGTAAACTAGTGAACAGAGTAGCAACTCTTCAATTTGAATTCATGAATTGTAACAAATATATCTCACTAATGAAAGTTGCTCTTAATGGGAGAAAGGGTGGAAGGGTGAAATATTGTGGCATATGGAAATCTACCTATAATTTCAATGTAAAATTTATGTAATATAAATTTTCTTTAAAAAAATGTAAATTAAAACAAATATCAGTAAACTACAAATCTTGGAGAGGATGTGGAGAAGTAGAAATATTTACCCACTGTTGATGGAAATGTAAAATGGGGTGGCCTCTGTGGAAGACAGCTTTCCATTTCCTCAGGATGCTAAATAAAGACCTGCAGATGATCTTACAATCCTGATACTAGGAAAATATTCAGAAAACTGAAGATAATGATGTGAGCAGATGTTTCCACACCAAAGTTCATATTGGCATTACTGACAATAACTAAAATATGGAAGCAGCCCAAGTGATCATTAAGCAATGAGCAAGCAAAATATTATATACACATATGATGGAATACTATTCACGTGTAAAAAGAAATGAACTGGTAATGCATATGACAACATGTATAAACATTGAGGACATTTTGTTGAGTGGAATTAGCCAGACACAAAAGGATAAATACTGCATAGTCTCACTGATAAGAATGCAATATGATGAGTAATCTCATGGAGTTAACTCTAGAGTATTGATTACTAGGGGACAGAATGTGGGTTGGAAAAGGGGAGCTGATGTTGAATCTCTATAGAGTGTTTAGTAAGGTTGTTTAAAGTGCATGGAAATGAATACAATTGACAGTAACACACTGTGAAGAGTATAACTAACACTCCTCATTTATGAATATGATTTTGGTTGAAAAAAGAAGTCTAGGGAGTTTAATGTCATTTGAAAGACAGAGGATAATCTAGAGTTTGTATAACCTAGTGGTTTTGGTGGTGGATGAGGATTGTGATTAATAATACAAATGCAAGAACGTTCGTCTACTAAAATATGTTTAGAATATGGAGATACTGTTTTGGGGGGAGTCATACTTTATCAGCAAGAGCTCCAATATTTCTAACAAGGGTGATTCATCTTAGAAGAAAACCTTGGTGGCTGGACTTAAAAAAAAACAGAGGAGTGGGAATGAATGGGTCTGGAAAGCAGAAGATTATCAAGTAGCTGAAGAGCTGCTGTGGAGCTTTGGTTTTAATAGCTCTCCCAGTATGTTCTCTGAGATTCATTTAATTGTGTTGTTTTCTCTTTCTTCCTCCCAGTGTCACAAGTCCAGATGGTCAGGGAAGGGCATTATTGCAAAAGGGTTCAGGATTAGGCTTTTTCCTGTTGTTATTTGTTCTTGGTTTGGTCCTGTTCTGCTGGGTCATCCTCTTCCTCAGCTTCTCATCCTTATAATAACATATAGACTATAGATAAAAATAATATTGTACTATTTTAGCAGGAAAGTGCAAGAAAGTCCTATATCAAAGATCAACAATTGTGACGTATACATGGGTATAGGACTCTTACTTTTAGAGCAATGAAAACATTTTAACGTGAATGAGGTTGATGATGGTACAAAAATGTAATGAAATTGAGAGCCCCTGAGGTTGCACTTTAGTTGGATTACACAGGTAGGAGACTGTATAAATTAGTGAATGCCATGGTGGAAGATGGACTTGGTTAACAGTATAACATTGGTATGTTCTTTCAGGAAATAAAACATATATGTATTACTAATTATATATGGTATTAATAATAGGATAGCTTGTGGAAAAATATATGAAATATAAGCTATGGACTACAGGTAGCAAAAATATTACAGTATTCATTCATCCTTCATAATAAATATGTCACAGCAATGTAAGGTATTAGTAGTGGGGAAATGGATGGGAATCCTGTATGTTACATGTGATTATTTTGTAAACTCACAACTTTTCTTAAAAAACTCATGCTTGTCAAACAGAATGTATATATTCAAGAATGCATCTCAAAAGAACCCAGCCTCATCTTGGTTTTATAGGGGAAAAATGGTATTTCTTCCTTTGTTGAAAAGGCCATGTCATGTGCTATAGTCTGAAGAAAAGAAAATGAACCTACAGGATGCTTAATTCTCTGAAAATCCACTAAATGTTGAGCCCTTGTTCATTGATGATGAAGCAACCTAAAAGCTAGTGGTTTCCAGAAAGCTGCAGTGGCTGTTTAGCCACAGTGCCAGCTATGCTGAATGGAAAATAGGTAAGGTCACTCAATTCATTGGCCAGAATTCAGACTCTTGGGCTATTGTAGTCTTGATGCTTTGTCTGACACCTGCAAATGTATATATTTACAGGTCAAGAGCACACCTATTTCAGTGTGTAACAGGGGAAACCAGTATCAGTGGCTATTCTAATTGATTGGGTCATTTACTTATTTAGTTGCCCATAATAAAGGTTTGTTCTTTGAGAATTAGAATCAAGCTACTGAACAAGCCCAGAGTTTGATTTTGATGCTGAGGCAACTACTACATATATAACTTCTTGTAAACATTAACTTATTTTTGCCCCACCTGTTCAAGGCTGAATATCTACATTCCAACATTGACCACAACCTACTCTCAGTGTTAAAGATCATGCACTACAACTGTTGACCCTTTCAGTAAATGGAACAGGTGCCCATTCAATTATATTTTTGTTAAAATCTTAAATTGCTTCAGTTATGCCCATGGCCACTCTCTCAGATGGATCCTTTGTCTCTTACACATAACTGCATCATTTTTGGCACTCCCTTAATTTCTAGAACTACTTCATTATATATATATATATATATATTTTTTTTCCTTGCCCCAAGCCTAGAATCAGTCATTTCTTCAAGCCTGGATTCATTTAATGTAAAATGCCATTAGATGCAAAAATCTGGATGTCAAATGCAATCTTTGCTACTGAAGTGTCATTGTTTCTAATACATGCATAGTCACATACTCATAAAGATTTTAATATGTATCCATTTGTAAATATATAGATAAAGTAAACATGAGTACATACTGATATCTCCAACTCTAATCTATTCCTAATGTGATCATTCCAGTCTTCTCCCATTACTTATCTGTAACTTCTATCTCCAACAGTAAAAGATCTGGCTTCTATCATCCACTCAGATTACCCAAGCTTAATGCTGGTTAGGTTTTATTTAATTTAGATTATTTTTTGTACCTATCTCTTCAGAAAAGTCAATTTATGGAAGGGAAAAGGGTATGACTGGAATAAACGTCAAATTATAAGCATTGGAATGTAATGCACATATTATGTGGAGATACAGAGAAAGTGACAAACCAGTACCTGGGGAAGAAACATGCTAGACTCCAGATGGTAAAAGTGAGGTAATAGTATTAATTATAATTTGTCTTTCAAAATGATTCTTTATGCCTTCATCCAGAAAAAAAATCATCTTTACAGCACTCCTTAACTGTTTCATTGCCTTAAGTTAACTGACTGATGGTCTCCCCGCTGAAAGTAGTCTAAGCCAATAATTTGCTGTTCTTTTTCTAGTTCCTCAAAGTGTGCAGTTAAGAATTTGATTTTTAGCTCTTGTTATATTTTCAATATATGCATTTAAGGCTATAAATTTCTCACTTAGCACTGACTTCATCACATCCCATAAGTTTGATATGTTGTGTTGGTTTTTTTCATTCATTTCAAAGTATTCACTGAATTTCCTTGTAATTTCTTCTTTGACCCACTGATTGTTTAATAGCATATTGCTTAACTTCCATATATATGTGGATTTTTCATTTCTCTGCCTGTTATTGATTTCCAGCTTCATTCCTTTATGGTCTGAAAAGTTGCTTTGCATGATTTTAATGTTTAAGTTTATCAAGCCTTGTTTTGTGACCCAATGTAAATTATCATGAAGGATGATCAAGCAAGAGCAAGAGGGAGCATGAGAATGCGTGGGAGTGCAAGAGTGGGAGCCACTGGCAGGCAGTTAGTGCCTGACCTCAGGGCCAGCAAGGGGACTTGATGGTTTACTGTAAGCCAGGCCACTAGGAGCAGGGACCCCCACCCTGCAGTCCCCCTGCAGTCCCAGAAGTGTGAGTGCGAGTTGGATGCAGGGCTCACCAAGATCCTGCCAGCTGACTAAAAAGCATCCAAAATGCTCTCCACAAAAAACACACATGGACCCCAGGACCATCTGAGTGGTGCTGCAATCCTGTAAGAGAGGGCTGTTTCAGGAAGTTACAAAGGAAGAGGTGCCTGGACACTGACCTGGAGAGTCTGGAACAAAACTAGTGCTTCCTCAAGGTAACTTAGCCAAAAACAAGGAAATAGAAACAGAAGAACAAAGTGACAAAAGGAAGACTTAACACACACACACAAACCCAATGGAAAAAACTAATCAACTGAATAAACCCATCAAGATAAAATGATGACCAGATAGCAACAAAAAACTACAAGCCATACCAATAATCAGGAAAACATGACTCAATCCAATGAACAAACTAAAAACCAGCAACAGGAGTGGAACACTGAACAGCTGATTAAAGCTCCCAAAACATGTATCATGGACCAATTTAATGAAATGAAGGAAGAGATTAAGGATATTAAGAAAACACTTGGAGAGAATTCAAAAGAAATTGTAATCATGCACAAAAATATGATGGATGTGATGGGGATGAACAGCGCAATCCAAGAAATCAAAAATGCACTCTCAGCAAATAACAGCAGATTTGAAGAGGCAGAGGAAAGAATTATTGATTTGGAAGACAGCACATCTGAAATCAAACAGATAGTAGAATTGATCGATAAAAAGATAGAAAAAATTCAGCCAGGACTTAGGGACCTGAATGACAATGCAAAATGTGGAAACATAAGCATTATAGGCATCCCAGGAGGAGAAGAGAAGGGAAAGGTGACAGAAGGGGTTTCGGAGGAAATAATGGCTGAAAACTTCCCAAACCTACTTGAGGGAGATGCACGTACATGTCCAGGAAGCACAACACACTCTAAACAGCATAAATCCCAACAGGCTACCCCAAGACATATACTTGTTAATTTATCCCATGCTCAAGACAAAGAGAAAATACTAAAAGTAGCAGGAGAGAAGAGAACTATCACATATAATGGAGGCTCCATAAGATTAAGTGCTGATTTCTCATCTTAAAACATGGAGGCAAGAAGGTAGTGGTATGACATAGTCAAGATACTAAATGAAAATAATTTCTAACCAGTAATACTCTATCCAGCAAAGCTAGCAATCAAATGTGATAGAAAGTTCAAAATATTCACAGATAAACAGAAACAAAGAGAGTATGCCAATAAGAAACCTGCCCTTCAGTTCTGCAGAAGGAAAGAAAAAAACAGGAGAGACAAGTTGGAGGAGAGTTAACAACAACTAAAATGACAAAAAGAGATAAAAATTTCGAACAACATATGATGAACACAAATCAAAAGAAGATATGGCTAATATAAGCAATTTCTTGAAAGTAATAACACTGAATGTCAATGAATTAAACTCACCTGCCAAGAGACACAGATTGGAAGATTAGATAAGGAAATACGACCCATCTATATGCTATCTACAAGGAACATATCTTAGAGCCAGGGATTCAAGGAGATTGAAGGCGAATGGCTGGAAAATAATCTTACTGGCAAACAATAACAAAAAAGGCAGGACTAGCTATATTAATATCAAACAAAATAGACTTTAAATGCAAAACACTTGTGAGAGACAAAGATGGACACTATATATCAGTGAAAGGGATAATCTTTCCAGAAGAAGAAATAATCGTAATTATTTATGCACCTAACAATTGTGCCTGCAAATATGTGAGGTAAACACTGCAAAAATTAAGGGAAGGAGTAGATGCCTCAAATTATATTTGGGATCTTTAATACACCACTGTCAACATTGGACAGAATATCTCAGAAGAGAATCATTAAAGAAACAAAGACTTTGAACAATATGTTAGAGGATCTGTACATCATAGACATACCGAATATTACACCCAATACAGGAGAATATACATTCTTCTCAAGTACACATGGATCATTCTCCAAGATAGAACATATGCTAGACCTCAAAGAAAGTCTCAATGAATTCAGAAAGCTTGAAATCATACAAAACACTTTCTCTGATCACAGTGGAATGAAACTGGAAATCTGCAAGGTCCAGAGACCCAGATTTGGCACCAAGATATAGAAATTAAACAACACACTCTTAAAAAATCAGTAGGCCAAGGAAGAAATCTCAACAGAAATCAATAACTACCTTGAAACTAATGAAAATGATAACAACATATCAAAACTTATGGGAGGCAGCAAAAGGTGTACTGAGAGGGAATTTTGTAGCCATAAATTCATACCACAAAAAAAGAAGAGCCAAAATTGAAGATCTAACTGTACACTTGGAGGAATTAGTAAAAAAAACAACAAACTAAACACAAAGGAAGAAGAAAGAAATAACAAAGATCAGAATAGAACTAAATGAAATAGAAAATAAGAAAGTGCTAAAAAAAAATTAAACACAGCAAAGAGCTGGTTCTTTGAGAAGATCAATAAAATTGACAAACCCTTAGCTAGACTAACTAAGAAAAAAAGAGAGGAAATGCAAATACACAAAATAAGAAATGATAAAGGGATATCACCACTGAACCCACTGAAATAAAGCTATCAAAAGAGGATCCTTTAAAAAACTATATTCTAACAAGAAAGACAATTTAGAGGAAATGGACAAAATCCAGGAAACACGTAAGGAGCCTACATTGATGAAAGAAGAAATCAATGATCTCAACAAACCAATCACAAGTAAAGAGGTAGAATCAGTCATTAAAAGCCTCCCAACTAAGAAGAACCCTGGGCCAGATGGTTTCACAGGTGAATTCTACCAAACTTTATGGAAAAACCTAACACCAAATCTTGCTTAAACTTTTCTAAAAAATTGAAATAGAAGGAACATTGCCTAACTCATTTTATGATGCCAACATTACCCTAATACCAAAGCCACACAAAGACACTGCAAGAAAGGAAAATTACACACCAATCTCTCTAATGAAACTAGATGTGAAAATCCTCAACAAAATACTTGCTAATCACATTCAACAGCACATTAAATGAACTATGCACCATGACCAAGTGGCTTTCATTCCTGATATGCAAGGATGATTCAACATAAGAAAATCAATTAATGTAATACACCACATAAACAGATTGAAGGAAAAAAAACCCCACATGATCATATCTGTAGATACAGAAAAATCATTCAATAAAATACAGCACCCTTCCTTATAAAAGCACTGCAAAAGACAGGATTAGAAGGAAACTTTCTGAACATGAGAAAGGGTATATATGAAAAACCCACAGCTAACATAATTTACCATGTTGAAATCTTAAAATTTTGTCCTGTAAGATCAGGAACAAGGCATGACGCTCACTATCACCCCTTCTACTTAGCATTGTGTTAGAAGTATCTACTCGAGCACTGAGGCAATAAGTACATGAAAAAGTGCTCCAAATAGGAAAGGAAGAAGTCAAAATTTCAGTATTTGCACTTGACATGATCATACACGTAGAAAGCCCTGAGAAATCTACAGCAAAGCTTCTAGAACTTATGAGTTCAGTAAAAACGCAGGTTATAAAATCATTGTGAAAAAATCAGTAGCATTTCTGTACATTGATAAGCAATCTGAGGAGAAAATCAAGAAACAAGTACCATTTACAACAATAAATAAAAAGTCAAATACCTAGGAATAAATTTAACTGAAACAGTAAAAGACTTACACACAGAAAACTATACAACACTTAAAGGAAATCAAAGAAAACCTAAGTAAATGGAAGAATATTTCCTGTTCATGGATAGGAAGCTTAAATATTGCTAAAATGTCTATCTCACCAAAACTAATCTACAGATTCTAAGAAATTCAAATAAAAATCAACACAGTATTTTTTTAAAGAACTAGAAAAACTTGCTATGAAATTTATTTGGAAAGGAAAGAGGCCCCAATAGCCAAAGACATATTGAAAAAGAAAAATGAATTCATAGGAATCCCACTGCCTGACTTTAAGCCTTACCACAAACCTACAGTAGTGAAAATGACATGGTATTGGCACAAGACTAGACACACTAACCAATGGAACTGAACTGAGAGTTCTTATATAGATCTTCACATATACAGTCATCTAATATTTGACAAGAACTCCAAGCCCACTCAACTGGGAGAGAATGGCCTCTTTAACAAATCATGCCTAGAGAATTGGATATCCGTATATGCAAAGGAAGGAAAGAGGATTACCATCTCACACCTTATACAAAAATCAACTCAAGATGGCTAAAATACCTAAATTATGAGTCAAGACCATAAAGACCTTGGAAAATAATGTAGGGAAGCATCTACAGGACCTTGTAATAGGAAATGGCTTCAGGAACTTCACACCCAATGCAGGAGCAGCAAAAGAAAAAATAGTTGAATGGGGCTTCCTCAAAATTAAAGCCTTTTGCACCTCAAAGGAATTTGTCAAGAAAGTGAAAAGAGAGCCTAACCAATGTGAGAAAACATTGGTAACCATATATCTGATAAGAGACATATATAAAGAACTCCTATATCTTGTAAATAAAAAGACAACACATTGAAAAATGGGAAAAAGATCTAACAGATGCTTCTCCAAAGAAGAAATATAAATGGCTAAAAAGTACATGAAAAAATGTGCAAAATCACTAGCTACTAGGGAAATGCAAATCAAAACTACAATGAGGTACCATCTTACTCTCATAAGACTGATAGCTATCAAAAAAACAGAAGCCTACAAGTGCTGGAGAGGATGTGGAGGAATGGGGACACCCATCCACTGCTGGTGGGAATGCAGAACAATCCAGCCATTCTGGAGGACAGTTTGGCGGTTTCTCAAAAATTAGCTGTAGACTTGCCATATGACCCAGCAATTCCACTGCTGGGCATTTACCCAGAAGAACCGAAAACAAGGACACAAACCGATATATGCACACCAATGTTCATACCAGCATTATTCACTATTGCCAAAAGTTGGAATCCCCCCAAATGCACATTGACAGATGAATGGATGAATAAAATATGGTATATACATACAATAGAGTACTACTCAGCTGTAAGTAGGAATAGAGTACAAACACATGGGATAACATGGATGAATCTTGAGGACCTTATGTTGAGTGAAGCAAGGCAGGCATTGAAGAACAAATACTACATGACCTCTTTGATATGAAACAAGCAAACCAAGCTGTCTCAGAGAGCTAGAGACTGGAAGATAGGCTTAAAAGAATTTGGAGGGGGGGAGAGGAAGATTGGGACCTAATGCCTACATAGGTGAAGTCTATGGTTTGTACAGGAAAGGGATAAGTTGGGGGCATAGGGATACCTTTGGGAGGAGAATCGTGGACTTGAGGGAGACTAGGGTTGGGAGGATGGGTCAGATGGCCCAAGGAATTGGGGTTGGGATGGGAGAAATTATTTAATATGGGAGACTCTCAGGTATATGGTTGAAACTATAAGGTTGAAAAAAACTCTTTAGAAAGTATAATAAGGAAGGATTATGTGTTTAACATGCTTAAAGGGGGGCATTTGGCACAGGGTCAGGCTGCTAGGGGGTGTGTGAGTATTCATTTTGTCATAGTGTACTAAATCATTGGGTGGAGACTGTACAATGAGCATGAAGGGTACCCACATCCTGGGGAGACCTGATGTTCTGAAACAGAGAGAACTGTGTCCCTTGAGAGAATCGGTGACTCCCAATGGGTTAGGGCAGATTAGTATGTGAAGTCTTCGGTATTGTTGCAAGTATCTGTAAGTCTGGTCCTCAAGTAGTGAAGATTGATTTTCGCTGTGGGCCCTGAGGGAAGGGAGAGAGAGTTTTAGAATAGATGGAAGTAGTGTAACTAGGGGACAATGGAAGTGATCCACAAGATCATGTAATGATGGATATAGGACAAGTTAATGTACACCAAAAATGTATACAAGTCTATACACCAAAATGTAAACCATAATGTAAAACAGAAGGAAACTAAAATTTTGGAAATTTTTACAGTCTAAAATATAAACCATAATGTAAACCAAAATGGAGCCATGTTTGAAAGCTATGTTTCAAAATCTGTACATCAGCTGCAGCAAATGTAGCATGAACATGTAAAAAGGTCATTGCTGGGGAAGGGGGAAAGGGCTTGATATTGGATATATGGGAGTCCCCTCTATTGTATATGTGATTTACTGTGATCTAAAACTTTTTCGAAGACAAAATTTAAAATTAGAAAAAAAAAAAAAGAATGGATGTAGACACTGAGGAAGAAATGAAAGAAAATGCCTTACCACTGTACATACAGGGTAACACCTATTAAGAGATGAAAGGCAAAACATTAAAAGCAAAGATTTATAATATTTATCATTTTTATTAGTACACCAATTTATTTTTACTTTATCTTAGTATTTCTTAATTAGTATGTATATTTCTAATCTTTAAACCCATCACTTTATTTCATTTTCCTATTAAATGAATCTGGCAATATATTAAGCTTCGATGTTGAAGAAGTTTGGACCACAGAAAGTTCAACTATGGCAAGGGAAGAACACTGTTGTGGGGTGTTATTGATGGGGAATACATGGTTGGGAGGGAGTTCTCCAGGGCATGTATATAGGGGACATAAAAATGTTTTGATATAGGTTGGGTATTTTCATAGTGGTTACATTTACAAATGACAACTGAGTTAGTGCTGCATTCCTACTCAGGGATGCTCTGTCACATTCCCTTATGGAACAGCAAAAATCCCCCAAGTGCAATGGTAAAGACCAACAAGGAAGGATGGCCCAATGATGAGCCATTGATACTGATGATGATGCTTATGAACCTGTGTGCCTGAAATATGAACTAGGCCTAGAGCTGCAGGGTGTCTAAGAGTTACCTCCTGAGAGCCTCCATGTTGCTCAAATGTGACCATTCTCTAAGTCAAATTCAGCATGTAAATGCAATGGCTTCTCCCCAGTGTAGTACATGACTCCCAGGGATGAGCCTCCCTGGCACTCAGGGATTACTACCAATCACTAACCGGTGATGCAGCTAGAAAGAGACCTTGAACAAAAGGACCAGCAGAATATCTCAGCCTACATGTATGATCATGTATTAAAAAAGGATTTTTAACCTTGAATAAAAGGGGAAATGGCAAAGAGAAATGAGTTTCTATGGCTGAGTCTTCAAAAAGTGTTTGGAGGTCATCAGAGTGGTCATGTGTATGCACACATCAGCAGGACCCCAGAAACAGCTTAAGTAGATAGAACCTTAGGTACCGGTAATCCTGATGGCTACAGAGACCCACAGGATATATGGTCATGGCAGATAGATTTTGAGTTCTGTACCATGTCATTGGGCCCTACTTTGGAATTTGTGCTCCTGAGAGTGATTAGCTTGACTGAGATGTGACTTTTCTACACATGTCTCTTCTGTCACTTTTAATGAACCTGTGGTTGGTGCTAGGGATAGTGTATACTCAGGGGACTTGAATCTCTGGACTGCCCATGTACCAGCTGGACCCTAAGCCTCAGCAGAGTTGCAACCCCTACTCCCTAGTTCATTGGACTTACCCAGGTCAGCTAACAGGGAGTTGAAGATGGTCAACCACCATGCCAGGGAACCAAGAGTGCCTACAACTGCAAGCATGAGAATTGCATCCATCAGCCATGTGGAGCCTAAACCCAATCATAGAGGTGGAGTGGACATCACCATACCAGTTTCCACAGAATGGAGGAATAAAATATGGATTAGAGTGGACTTACTGATATTCTACTATAAAACTATTGTGACTAGTAATAGAAGAAATTGTATCATTGATGTAGAGGAAGTCTCCACAGTAGTGACAGAGGGTAGGGAGTGGGCATTTTTGGAACTTGGAGTTGTACTATATGATATTGCAGGGTCAGTTGCTGGACATTATATATTCTGTTTTAACCCACTGAATGTACTGGGGGTGAGTGTGAACTATAGGCTAAACTATTATCCACATAGTGCAGCAATTCTCCAAAATGTGTTCCCCAAATGTGATGAGTGTGCTACAATGATGGGGGAGGTTGCTGGTGTGGGAGGAGTGGAGTGGGGAGGTGGGGGTGTATGGAAACCTCATATTTTTTAATGAAACTTTTTTTGTGATGTATATATCTTCAAAAATAGAATTTACAAAAATGATGGGGTGGGGGTGGGGAGTGGGGCATATGGGAACCTTTTATGTTTTTTTAATGTAATGTTTTATGGGATCTATCAACTGATAAAAATGTGTCAATAAAAAAAAAGACTGATCCATGTGCATTTGAGAAGAATGAATATCCTTCTGTGGAATTTTCTGTATGTGTCTGTTAGGTCTAGTTCATTTATCCTATTATTCAGTTATTTGCTTCCTTACTTATTTTTTTTCTATTGTTGTGAGTGGTATATTGGGGTCTCCAACTATTATTGCAGACACATTTATGTTTCCCTTCATTTTTGCTACTGTTTGCCTCATGTATTTGGGGTTTCATGTTAGGTTCATAAATATTGATGATGCTTATTTCTTCTTCTTGACTTGTCCCTTTTATTAACATGTATTAGTGTTCTTCTTTGTATCTTCTTTGTATCTGAAAGCCTATTTTGTCTGATATTGGTATAGCTACTCCAGTTCTCTTTTAGCTAATATTTGGATGGCATTATGTTTATAATATTTCACTTTCAGCATATTATATTATTTGGATCAAAGGTGAGTCTCCTGTAAATAAATTATACCTGCGCCATGTATTTTATCCATTCTGCAAACCTATGTCTGTTCGTTGGGGAGTTTAATCCATTAACATTTAGTTTTATTTCTGTACTGGCAGTACTTACTTCAGTTGTTTTGTACTTTGGTGTTTATATGTCATGTCTTTTTTTTTTTTCTTTTATTGCAACCACCTTTTTTGTATTGTTCTTTCGTGGTGTATCTGACTGATCTCTTTGCCATTTATGTATCTTTTTCTTTATAAAAATGCTTTCTTTGTAGTTACCCTGGTGTTCTTATTACACAGACTTCATCTATAACATTCTTATTGAAACGATAACAACTTATGCTCAATTATGAACATTTTTTTCTGCTCCGATATCCTTCTGTTTCCCCTCTTCATGTTCTTTTTTCCCCCACTTTACCACTTTGTACTATACATGCCCATTATCAAGAAATATGCTTTTATTCTTGCTCAATTGTATTCTGACATTTTTAGGAATTAAAGAATAGAGTTATACAGTGAGAATTCAGTACTACTGGGTTTTACATTTGTGCTTTAATTTACCCTGATAATCTTCATTTTTTCACACAACTCCAAGCTACTTTCTCGTCTTTTCTTTTCAACCTTCAAAACTCCTTTTAGTAATTCCTGTAGACCATATTTTTTGTTGACAAACTATCTAATTTTTTGTTTATATATGAATATTATAAACTCCCCCTTGGGCTATTATATATATTCAGATTATACTCAGATTATACTCAGGCTAAAGTATAATCCTAGAAACAGCTAAACTTTGAGCCTGTCCATGTGAGAAGGAGGCTAGTAACCACCATTTTGACTCTGCCCCTGGTGTGAGGGGAAAGGGGGGCCGAATGAAAATCACAGTGCTTGTAGGGACCAGCTTCTTTCCACTCAGATCAGATTGCATCTGTAGCCTAAAACCTAGCACCACCTCTGGCAGGGAGGAAGCTGGAGTGACCTGCACCAACTCCCTGTGAAATGGCAAGTCATCCAGAGAGGCTGGTGCCAATACTACTATAGCAACACAATCCACCTCAGGACCTATTCTGTTCCTAGAGTTAGAAGTTCCATTTCCCATAAACTGTGAAGGAAGAGACAATTGTCCACAGACCTCAGCTACTGATTAGTGGCATTGGCTGGCTAAAGTATAATATTAGAAACAACTAAGGTTTGAACCTATCCATGTGGGAAAGAGTCCATAGCTGCCATTTTGACACTGCCCCTGACATGAGGGGAAGCCTTGCTGATTGAAAATCCAGTGCAGTTAGGAACTGGCTTCTTCCCACCAAGCTCTGATTGCAGCCCTACTCTAGGCTGCAGCATCACCACCAGCAGAGAGGATACCAATAAATTGAAAGTGAAAGGTTGGAAAAATACATTCCATGCATGTCATAACCAAAACAAAGAAACAAAAAAGCTGGGGTAGCAATACATTTATTAGATGATATAGACTTTAAAAGCAAAACTGTTATTAGAGACAAGGAAAAGACATATTAGAGACATTAATATATAATTATTACATATTAATAAATTGGATGATTCCCCAGGAAGAAATAACAATCATAAATAAATATGCACCTAACTGGGATGTCCCAAGATACATGTAGCAAATACTAGAAAACTGAGGGAGAAAAAGACATTGCTACAATAGTAGTTGGAGATTTCAATAAACCATTCTCACCATTGGGTAGAGCATCTGGTCAGAGGATCAACAAAGAAATAGAGAGCTTGAATAATGTGATAAATGAAAAAATCTAATAAATATATACAGAACATTGCTCACCCGAAAAGCAGGATATTCATTCTTTTCAAGTGGTCATGGATCTTTCTCCAGGATAGAACATATATTATATCACAAAGCAGATCTCAATAAATTCAACAAAGTCAAAATTATGGAAAGCACTTTCTCTGATCATAAAGAAATAATGTTGGAAATGAACAAATGGCAGAAAAAGGGTAACTTTGCATACATATATGGAAATTATAGAACACATTCTTAAAAAATCAGTGAGTCAAGGAAGGAATTCCAAGAGGCATCAATAAATATCTCAAGATGAATCATAAAGAGAATGCCATGTATCATAACCTATGGGATGCACTAAAGGCAGTGTTTATAGGAAAATTTACAGCTCTCAATGCTTGCATTAAAAAAGAAGAAAGATTTAAAATCAATTACTTAACTACCACATCTGAAGCAAATAGAAAAAGACAGCAAACTAATCCCAAAGCAATTAGAAGGAATACATAACAAAGATAAGAGCAGAAATAAATGAAATTGAGAACAAAGAAATAGAATTAAAACCAAAAGTTGGTTCTTTGAGAAGGCTAACAAAATTGACAAACCCTTAGCTAGACTGACCAAGAAAACAATAAATATGCAAATAAATGAAATAAAAATAGGAAATAACATTATTACTGACCCCACAGAAATAATAGAGATCATAAAAGGATACTATGAACAACTTTATGTCAAAAAACTAGACAATGTAGATGAAATGGATAAATTCCTAGAAATGTACAAATGCACACTGATCTCAGAAAAAATAGAAGATCTCAACAAACCAATCACAAGAGATTGAAACAGTCATCAAACCGCTCCTCAAAATAGAAAAGCCCAGGACCAGATGGTTTCCAAGTATGTTCTACCAAGGATTCCAAGAAGATTTAATACCAATCTTAGTCAAAGTCTTCCAAAAAATTGAACGAGAGTGAATGCTGCCAAACTCATTATATGAGGCCAGTATCATCCTAATACCAAAGCCAGATAAAAATCAAAATAAACTTACGGACCCATTTCTCTAATGAATACAGAGGCAAAAATCCTCAATAAAATACAAGCTAACTGAATCCAACAACATTAAAAGACTTATTCATCATGATCAAGTGAATTTTTATACCAGTAAATTTTTATACCAGTAAATTTTTATACCATGTAAGGGTGGTCCAACATAAGAAAACCAATCAGCATAATACACCTCATTAATAAATCAAAGAGGAAAAATCACATATTCTTATCAATTGACAGAGAAAAGTCTTTGATGAAATATAACATCCGTTCTTGATATAAATACTACCAAAGAAAGGAATTGAAAGAAACTTTCTCAACATGAAAAAGGCCACATATGAAAAACCTGTAGCTATTAACATTGTCCTCAATGGTCAAAGACTGAAAGCTTTCCTATTGAGATCAGGGACAAAATAAGGATGCCTACTGTCACCACTATTGTTTAGTATAGTGCTAGAGGCTCTGTAGAGCAGTCAGGCTACAAAAAGAAGTAAAAGGCAGGAAACAGATGTGGCTCAATTGATTGGGCTCCTATCTACAATATGGGAGGTCATGGGTTCACTTCCCATGGCACCTTTTGAAGGCAGGCTGATGGTCCTGCCCACAGGAGCTGACGGCTACAGAGAGCTAACTGCCTGTGCCTGTGCAGAGCTGATGGCCTGTGCCCACAGAATTAATATGGCAACATGATGAAACAAAGGGAGACAAGCAGACACAGAAGAATGAACAGTGAATAGACACAGAGAGCAGACAGCAAGGAAGCAGGAAGGGGGATAAATAAATAAAATAAATCTTAAAAAATAAAATAAAAGGCATCCAAATTGGAAAGGAAGAAGTAAAACCTTTGCTAGTCACAGATTATATGATCCTATATCTAGAAATTCCTGAAAAATCTTCAAGAAAGCTGCTAGATCTATTAATAAATATTTCAGTAGGGTGTCAGGATACAAGATCAATACACAAAAATCAGCAGTCTTTCTATATCCTACTAATGAGCAATGTGAAGAGGAAATCATGAAAAAATTCCATTTACAATAGCAAATAAATGAATCGATTATTTAGGAATAAATGTAAGCAGGGATGTAAAGCCCTTGCATTCTGAAAATTATAATGCATTGCTAAAAGAAATTTTAAAAAATACAAATAATTAGAAGAACCTTTCATGCTTATGGATTTGAAGACTAAATATCATTAAGGTGCCATTTCTCCCCAAAATGATATACAGATTCAATGCAATCCCAATAAAATTTCCACCAGCATTTTTTAAGCAAACAGAAAGTACAATTATCAAATTTATCTGGAAGACTAAGAGGCCCTGAATAGCCAGAAACCTCTTTAAAAGGATAAATGAAGTTGAAGACTCCAACTTCATGACTTTAAGTTATATTACGTAGTTATAGCAGTAAAAACAGCATGGTAGTGGCATAAAGATGAACACATAAACCAATGGAACTGAATTGATGGTTCAGAAATTGACCCTCACATCTAATGCTAAGTGAGTTTTTACAAGCCTGTCAAACCCACCCAGGTGGCACAGAATGGTCTAGTTAATAAATGGTGCTGGGAGAACTGGATATCCATAGCCAAGAGAAAGAAAGAGGACCCCTATCTCAAACCTTATATAAAAATTACTCAAAATGGATCAAACACCTAAAAATAAAAGCAAGTACCATAAAGCTCTTAGAAGAAAATGTAGGGAAACATATTCAAGGCCTGGTGGAAGAGGTAGGGCTTGATGGCATCCAAGTGAGTGCACCCTTGTCATCTTTCCTGCAAAAAACCTGAGTGGGGACAGAATCCTGTCTGCGTGAACAGTGGTAGGAACCTACAAAGCAGGAGGTATCTGGACATGAATCTGGAGAGAAAGCCAGAAAAACAGTGCTTTTTCAAGGTAAAACCATGGGTTTCTCACAATGGAGCCTGAAGCTGTGGGGAGACAAAACCTTCCCCTAGGGCTGATAGCTTCTGCAGTCCCTGAACACTGCCAGTCTCACAGCAACATTCCTGAGCCCCATGTTCCCCAAACAAATGATCCCTGAACCCGTGTTCCCTGAACCTCACATTCTCCAAACACTGCATTCCCCTTAAGCCTCTTTCCACAAAGCCACGTACCCTGAGTCCACATTCTCCCAAACCCATGTTCCCCAAACCCATCAGCCCCTGAGCTCAGGCATTCCCCTAGCCCTCCACTCCTGGATAAACTCTGAAAGTGGGAGAGTTTTGCTGAGGGGTGCAGAGGGGCCTGAGATGTGCAGGTTCAATTTTCTGGTCCCCATTTTTATGAGCTTGGAGGAGCATACCAGTTGGCTTGGGGAGAGGCCAGGAAGAGAGGAGATGTAAACCTGCTGAGAGAGCATAATTTACCTAAAAGCCCTGAGATTGGGAAACTTGGTTTGGGAGAAGGTGGAGTCAGCAAATTACCTAGTCCTCTGTAGCACAGTTAAGGGAGGGATACCGTAGGATGTGCTCTGTAGGCTTCCAATGGCATATTTAGGGTTCTTGGCAAGGTGTGGGTGCTCACTCTCAAAGAAACAAAGAGCCATTATTTTTTCTGGTGAGTTGGTTTACCAGGGTCCCATTTGAATCTCCAAGGGGAGCCCTCACAAAACCCTATGACTGCCTTGGGAAAGAGGGAAATGAGGAAGGGAGAAATGGGGAAGGATAGACTCCTAAGCAGTTTATTTAATTACAAAGAGGATTCCTTGCTTGAGACCTTGTCTGGTCTTTTTTGTTGGTTTCTTTTCTTGTCTTTCCTTCCTCTTCATTCCCCCACAGACCCCTTTTTATTCCTTGCTTGCTTTTTTTCCTTTTCTTTTTCTTTCCTGTGTATACTCCTTTTGACTACTAACACTATTCCCTTTCCTTTACATCTTTCTATCTTCTATTGTCTATTGTTTTTCTTACATTCCCCCTCTTTGCTTAGTCCCCAATTTTTCTGACTTAATATTTTTGAAACCTCCATTCTGTTTTCTATCTTTTATTCACTCTTTGTGTTTTTGTCCTTTCTTTTCTCATCCCCTCTCTCCTGACCACAGTGGTCTTTTAATTCATATTATATTCTCCCCCATATTCACTTTACATCTCATTGTATGTACTCCACTTTTTTACTGTTATAACACTACATAGCTTTAATGAGTTTAATATCCATTCACCTAGATCTCACATGGTTCCTCTGCTAACATTTACCATCTATATGACTATTATACTTTTTCTTTTCTTACCTCTTTTAATGTCCCTGGCCCTAATATTTTCCTTCAAGGGAACTTAGAAAACAGCAAGGAAATAGAAAAAGGACAAAATGTCAAAAAGAAGAATTAACACTCACACAAAAGCAACACCTAAATAAACCTGAAGACTAGACAGAGAAGCAAATCAACTGAATAAACCCATCAAGATAAAATGACCAGACAGCAAAAAAAAAAAAAAAAAAAAAATACAAACCATACCAATAATCAGGAAAACATGTCCCAATCCAATGAACAAACTAAAAACCAGGAAGAGAAGCAGAATATTGAACAACTAATCAAAGCTCTCAAAACATATATCACGGACCAATTTAATGAAGTGAAGGAAGAGATTAAGGATATTAAGAAAATGCTTGGAGAGCATACAAAAGAAATTGTAACTATGCACAAAAAGATAACAGATATGATGGTGGTGAACAGCAAATCCAAGAAATCAAAAACACTCTCAGCAACTAACAGCAGATTTGAAGAGGCAGAGGAAAGAATTAGTGATGGTGAAGACAGTACATCTGAAATCACATAGAAAATAGAATTGATTTTAAAAAATAGAAAAAATGCAACAGGAAATTAGGGACCTGAATGACAACACAAAATGCACAAACAGATGCATTATAGGCAACACAAAATGAGAAGAGAAGGGAAAGAGGCAGAAGGGGTGTTAGAGGAAATAATGGCTGAAAAATTCTCAAGCCTATTGAGGGAGATGGTTGTACATGTCCAGGAAGCTCAACACACCCCAAACAGCATAAATCCCAACAGCCTACTTGAAGACATATCCTAGTCAAATTATCCAATGCTCAAGACAAAGAGAAAATACTGAAAGCAGTATGAGAAAAGAGAACCATCACATACAAGGGAGGCTCCCTAAGATTAAATGCTGATTTCTCATGTGAAACAATGGAGGCAAAAAGGCAGTAGTATGACATAGTCAAGATAGTAAAAGAAAAAAATATTCAACCAAGAATACTCTATCTAGCAAAGCTGTCATTCAAAAATGATGGAGAGTAAAAAATATTCACAGATAAAAAGAAACCAAGAGAGTATGCCTACCCTTCAAGAAAAAATAAAGGGAGTGCTGAAGAAGGAAAGGAACAGAACAGGAGAGACAGACTGGAAGGAGAGTATAAGAACAACTAAAAAGACAAAAAGAGAAAAAAACACAACAACATTTGACAAACACAAATCCAAAGAAAATATGTCTGATATAAGTAATTCCTTGAGAGACACTGAATGTCAATGGATTAAACTCACCTGTCAAGAGATGCAGAATAGAAGAATGGATAAGGAAATATATCCTATCTATATGCTGTCTACAAGAAACACATCTTAGACCTGGGGATTCAAGGAACTTGAAATTGAATGTAAGGAAGCATCTACAGGACCTTGTAATAGAAATGGCTTTATGTACTTCACAGCCAAAGAAGAAACAGCAAATAACAAATAGATGAATGGGACTTCCTCAAAATTAAAGCCTTTTGTACCTCAAAGGAGTTTATCAAGAAAGTGAAAAAACAGCCCACCCAATGGGAGAAAATATTTGGTAACCATGTATCTGATAGGAGACTAATATGCTGCATATACAAAGAACACCTATATCTCAAAAGTAAAAAGAAAAGAACAACCCATTTAAAAAATGGGCAAGAGATCTGAACAGATGCTTCTCCATAGAAGAAATACAAATGCTAAATAGCACATGAAAAGGTGCTCCAGATTACTAGCTATTAGGGAAATGAAAATCAAAACTACAATGAGATACCATCTTACTCCCATAAGACTGGTTATCAAAAAATCTGAAAACTACAAGTTTTGGAGAGGATGTGGAGGAATGGGAACACCATCCACTGCTGGTGGGAATGCTGAATGATCCAGCCATTCTAGAGGACAGTTTGGTGGTTTCTCAAAAAACTAGCTACAGATTTTCCATATGACCTATCAATTCTACTGCTGGGTATATGCCCAAAAGAACTGAAAGCAAGGACACACCGATATACGCACACAAATGCTCATAGTGGCAATATTCACTATTGAAAAAAGTTGGAACCAACCCAAATGTCTATCAACAGGTGAATGGATAAACAAATGTGGTATATACGTACAATGGAATACTACTCCACTATAAGAAGTAATATAGTAAAAACACATGGGATAGCATGGATGAATCTTGAGGACCTTATGTTGAGTGAAGGAAGCTAGACATTGAAGGACAAATAACACATGACCAATCTGATAAGTAATAAGCAAACCAAGCTGTCTCAGAGAACTAGAGACTTGATGATAGGCTTACAGGAAACTGGGGGGAGAGGGGAAGGTTGTGAGCTGATGCCTACATGGTTGAAATCTATGATGAAGTGGTGGTAAGTGTTTGTACAAGGAAGGGATAAGATGGGGCATAGGGATACCATTGGGCAGGGCTTTGCAGTCTTGAGGGGACCTAGGATTGGAAGAATGGGTTAAATGGCCCAAGGAATTGGGGGTAGGGTTGGGGGGAATAGTTGAATATGGGAGATTTTCGGGTATGATTTTGAAACTATAATGTTGAGAAAACTCTTTAGAAAATATAAGAAGGATTAACTGTTTAAGGCACTTAAGGGGAGGATCTGGCACAGGGACAGGCTTCTAGGGAGTATTTGAGAGTGTTCATCTTGTCATATTGTGTTATAACACTGTTTGGAGACCCATACAATGAGTGGGAAGGTGTATCTACATCCTGGGGAGGGTTGATGATGTCAAACAGAGGGAATTGTGTCTCTTGAGAGATTGGCGGTTCCCAGTGGGAACCAGTGTGTCAAGCCTTCAGCATTGTTGCAAGTACCTGTGAATCTGGTCCTTAAGCAGTGAAGCTTGATTGTCACCGTGTGCCCTGAGGGAGGGGGAGAGAGGAATAGAATAGATGGAAGCAGAGTAACTTGGGGGCAATGAAAGTGTTCCACAAGTTCATGCAATGATGGATACAGGACATGTTAAATTTCAACAGAAATGTATAAAAATCTATGGGCTAAAATGTAAACCATAAGCAAATGATAATGTAACAACAAATTTAGAAATTTGTACAGTCTAAATATAAACCATATGTAAACCAAAAGGGAATCATGTTTGATATCTATGTTTCAATATCTGCACATCAGCTGCACCAAATATAATGTTGTAGAATTTGAGAGAGGCTCAATTATTTGTGTATAGAGAGGCCAGGACTCAGGAATGATTTTGAGAAGGAAAAATGGTTTATTGACGGCCGGCCGGACTCAGGAGCTTTCAGTTTGAATCCCGAGCCCTGAACAAGATTTTCAAATGTCTTTTATACCGCGAGGAAAGGCCAAGAGGAAAGGCCAAATTGTCGCTTTGTTTCAGTTCTCAATAGGCTTCAATTAACATATATACCTTCCACATCTTAGGGAAGATTTTAGCATGGACTCCAGACATTCTAGATAAGCCTTTAGCATATTTGGCTTACATTTCCCCTGAATACTTAAAGTTTATAGACCTTGCATTGTTAAACTGTTTCCTGCTGCCCAAGGGCAGGACTGCAGCCTTTCATCATCCCACACTCACAAGTCACAGATAGTTTAGATTATCTCTGAAGAGACAAAGAGCCTGCCACCCATAGCCCACATCAATAACATGAACATGTAAAAATATCATTGCTGGAGAAGGGGGAAAAGAGTTTGATATTGGATATATAGGAGTCCTGTATATTGTATATATGGCCTTATGGTGATCTAAACTTTTTTTTTAAGACAAAATTAAAAATTAGGGAAAAAAAGGATGTAGACACTGAGGAAAAAATGAAAGAAATTGCCTTACCACTGTACAGACAGGGCAAGTACCATTACAGTGATGAAAGGCAAAATGTCAAAAACAGTTTTATGATATTTTCCATTTTTTAATACTCCAATTTATTTTTACATTATTTATTTTTTTCTCAGTTAGTATGTATTCTATTTCTAATCTTTAAAACTGTCATTACTATTTCATTTCACTATGCAATGAATTTGGTAATAAACTAGGCTTCCTTTCTTAAAATTTTGGGACCACAGAGGGGTTTGACTATGGCAGGGGAGGAATGCTGGTGTGGGGTGATACATATGGGGGTCACATATTTGGAAGGGAGTTCTCCAGAGCATGTATATAGGGTGTATAAAAGTGTTTGGATATTGGTTGTGTATTTTCAGAGTAGTTACAGTTTCTAACAACAACTGAGGGAGTGCCAAGTTGCTAGCTAGGGGTAAGCACTGTCACATTCCCCAACAGAAGAGCAACAATCTCCCAAGTGCAAGGGCAAAGATTAGTGAAGAAGGATGCTCCAATGATGAGCCCTTGATATTGATGACTAGGCTTATGAGCCTGTGTGCCTCAAATCTGAACTAGGCCTAGAGCTGCAGGGTGCCTAAGAGTTACCTCCTGAGAACCCCCATGTTATTCAAATGTGACCACTCTCTAAGCCAAACTCAGCATGTGAATGCATTACCATCTCCCCAACGTGGGGCATGATTCCTGGGGATGAGCCTCTATGGCACTGAGAGATTACTACTAATCACTAACTGGTGATGCAAGTAGAAAAAGACCTTGAATAAAAGGGAGAATTGGTAAAGACAAATGAGTTTTTATAGCTAAGAGTCTTCAAAGATTCATCATGTCATTAGAGGGTTGCACTTATACATGCCTCAGCAGGATCCCAGAGACAGCCAAAGTAAATACAACCCTGGTACTCGTTCTCTGGAGGGCTATAGAGACATACAGGTTCTACAGCCATGGCAGTTGGCTCTGGTTCTCAGTGCATTGTCAGTGGGCCCTACTTTGGAGTTTTTGTTCCAGAATGTGATGGAGATGGACTCACTTGTCACCTTTCTAAAATGCCTCTTCTGTCACTTTTACTGAACCTGTGGTTGTTGTGAGGTTTGGTGTATACCCAGGATACTTCAGTCTCTGGACTATCCATATGCTACCTGGGCCCTGAGCCTCAGCAGAGTTGCAACTCTGTAAGTTCACTGGACTTACACAGATCTGCTAAGAGGGAGGTGAAGATGGTCAACCAACACACCAGGGAACTTAGAGTGTCTACAACTCCAAGAAGGAGAGTCACATCCATCAACCATATAGGATCTAAGTCTCCTCTTGATATAGAGGTGGAGTGGGCATCACCAATCCAGGGTCCATAGGTTGGAGGAATAAAATATGGATTAGAGTGAACTTACTTGTATTCTACTATAGAACTATTTTGACTAGTAACGGAAGAAACTATAACCTTGTTCTGGAGAAAGTGGCCATCATAGTTGCTGAAGGCAGGGAGAGGAAAGAGGAGGTAAGATGTGGGGACATATCTGGGCTTGGAGTTGTCATATGTGATGTTGCAGGGACAGATGCTGGACATTATATATACTGCCATAGCCCACTGAATGTAGTGGGGTAAGGTGTGAACTACAATGTAAACTATAATTCATGTGGTACAGCAGTGCTTCAAAATGTATTCACTAAATGCAATTAATGTGCCACAATGAAGAAAGAGGTTGTAGATGTGGGAGTAGTGGGGGTGGGGTGGGGGTTGGGCTATGTTGGAACCTCTTATATTTTTAATGTAATATTTTTTTGTGATCTCTCTAAAAGAAAAAGACAATTTAATAGGAGTAAAATAGCCAGCAATCCAATAAAAAAAATGGGCAAAAATTTAAATAGACATTTCTCCAAAGAGGAAATACAATTGGCCAAAAAGCACATGAAAGAATGTTCCACATCACTAGCTCTTAGGGAAATGCAAAACAAACCACAATAAGATATCATCTAACTCTGCGTAAAATGACCATTATTTAAAAAATGACAAAATAAGTAATGGAGGGGATGTGGAGAAACAGGAATACTCCTTCACTTTTGGTGGGATTGTAAAATGGTGCAGACTCTTTGGAATACAGTTTGGAAGTTCCTCAGGAAGATAAATATAGAACTGCCATATGATCCAGCAATTCCTCTAATAAGAATATATTCAGAGGAACTAAAAACTATGACACAAACAGACATCTGCACACCCATGTTCATAGAAGCATTATTCACAATTGCCAAAAGATGGAAACAACCCAGGTGTCTATCAAACAATGAGTGGATAAACAAATTATGATATATACATATGATGGAATACTATGCTGCAGTAAGAAGAAATGAAATTGAGGCACATATGATAAAGTGGATTAATCTTGAAGACATTACACTAAGTGAAGTAGACCAGACACAAAAGGACAAATATTGCATGGTCTTATTAATATGAACTAAATATGAAGAATAAACACATGACATTAAAACCTAGAATATAGGTTATTAGGTGATAAGAGGAGGGTTGAGAAGAACTACTAATACTTAATGTATGTAGAAGACTCAATTAACTTTACTGTAAAAGTGTGAACATGGATAGAGTTGACAGTAACATATTAATGAGTAGTAGTCTGTTTATAAATTGGGTTGTGGCTGAAAAGTAAAGTCTGGGGAAGTAAATGTCAATATTCTCAGTTACTCTGCAAGCATAAAATAATAACTGATGAATCTGCTTTAGGCAGAGATTACACCCCTTCCCCCTTATTTTTGTTCATTTCTCAATCTTGAGCAATTTGGGTTGATGTCCACTCTGCTTCAGGCTGAGAAGGGACATAGTTATTATGGGGCAGAGGATTGGAATTTTTTGGCTTGAAATTGAAGATGCTCCTTTCTTTTGTCATTTGTCTGGTCTATCATCGTTTTTAAAAATATTTTTATTATCACTTTTAAAGATACATAGACACAAAAAAATGTTATATTAAAAAAATAAGAGGTTCCCATATACTCCACTCCCCACAACCCCATTTCTTCCCAAATTGACAATTTCTTTCATTAGTGTGGTACATTCATTGCATTTGATGAGTACATTTTGGAGCGCTGCTACACAGCATGGATTATAGTTTATGTTGAAATTTTACACTCTCTCCAAGTCTATTCAGCAGATTATGGCAGGGTATATAATGTCCTGCATCATTGTTTTGCTAGTTGTCCAGGACAGGCCAGAAAAACAGGAGAATAGGAATTGACCACACATCTCACGGGTTTCAGGGATCAACCAGCATAGGAAAGATCCAAATTCATAAATCTCTGAAAAATTGTAGCAGTTTGATATGATTATGAATTCCAAAAATAGATATTAGATTATACTTGTAATCTGATCTGTACCTGGGCAAGATTGGCTTTTGATTAGGGCATAAAAGACATGGCAAAGAACAGAGCTGGGGGGTTTTGGTGTTGGAGTTTTGGTGTTGGAGTTTGATGCTGAAGCCTTATGCTAGAGCCCTGGAAAGTGAGCTCACAGAGGAAACAGAAGCAAGCTCCAGGAAGAGAGAAACCCTGAGCCCAGGAAAAAGAAGCCTGAAGAAGGGAAGCACCCAGGAAGCCTGAACCCTCGCAGACATCTTGCTCCAACATGTGAAAATAGACTTTGTTGAGGGAAGTAACTTCTGCTTTTTGGCCTGGTATCTGTAAGCTCCTAAACCAAATAAATACCCTTTATAAATACCTACCAATTTCTGATATGTTAAATCAGCACCCCTTTGGCTGACTAATATAAAATTATACTTAACAGATAAATTGAATGTTGTAGGTTCAAATAAATTAAGGAGAAGGATCATAATTGGGTATTTATAAACAAGTATAACTATGTTATATTAGGGAAAGACCTTTTCACATATTCTCAGAAAGAACCTGCTGAGAGGTATTGATTTCATGAGGCAATGTGGCTTGCCTATGGCATCTGGCCATCTCGAGGGTCCTCAGGAGCACTTTTTGTTGCTTAGTTTACTGTAGCATTTTGAGAACACAACTGAGACCTGTATAAGTGTGAGATCTGGAATGGCCTCCTGACTCACTTTGAAATCTATTTGTCCTAAAATTATATTTAATTTAATATTTCCAATTTTTGAGCAAAGTGTTTCTCCAAATGCATCATTAATTAATGCCATATCCCTCAGTGCCAGGGATGGTCATTTCTGGGAGTAATGTTCCATGCCTAGGGGAAAGTAGTGAGATTGTTTTTGTAGATCTTGGCTAATAGAGAGGCCTCTCTTGGATAAGAGTTAGCTATAATTAGCATTAGTATCCTTATTATGAGAATAAGGTTCATAAGAGTAAACATAAAGGTTGAGGGCTTGGCTTATTAGCTTATTTTCTTTTATTAGCCAAGTCTTATTTATTCCAGAGTTTATGGGCATCTTATTTGAGATAGTAACAGGACTTCCCCAGGAGAAAAGTTTAACACTTTGGTAACTACTGTAATGGCCTACATCTCTCCAGAAAACATACCTATGGCAACAAGGCAACATTTAAATCCCATAGAAATATGTAGCTATATAATGTACAAGATGTTCAAAATGTCCTATACATTGAGACACCTTCCATGACCCACTTAAAAAAAAATTATGTATTTATTTATTTCTCTCCCCTCCCTCCCCCTCGGTTGTCTGTTCTCTGTGTCTATTTGCTGCATCTTCTTTCTTGTCCCCTTCTGTTGCTGTCAGCGGCACGGGAATCTGTGTTTCTTTTTGTTGCGTCATCTTGTTGTGTCAGCTCTCCGTGTGTGCGGCACTATTCCTGGGCAGGCTGCACTTTCTTTTGCACTGGGCGGCTCTCCTCATGGGGTGCATTCCTTGTGCATGGGGCTCCCCTATGCGGTGGACACCCCTGCGTGGCACCGCACTCCTTGCGCGCATCAGCACTGCGCATGGGCCAGCTCCACGCACCATGACCTACTTTTACCTTCTTACCAGGGCTAAGCTGATTATCAGGTAGAACATAATTTATGTTGTCTTGGATCTCATGTAAAGTTATTTTTTAATTCTGAATATGAGTATTGATCTGCATCTCACTGAATGTATTTCAGAGAAGCCTCAGAGTAAAAACATACAACTGGCAATGAAATTTGTGACATACAACACAATCTATTTTGACAATTAACGTGGACTTGGTACATTTGTTAAAATTGATGTAAGAATAAGAATGCTAAAATATTATTAACTAAAGTCCATATTTAGCTTTAGGTGCATTTCACCCCATAAATCATCCTATTACTAACATCTTAAATACTGAAACAACATTCTTATATTTGCCTTATTAGCTGCAATGCTCATCTACCAAAGAGTTCACTGTGTTATACAATCCCCAGTTCAATACTCTAGCTTTCCTTCTAGTAATATATATGACCCAAAACAGACCCATGTTAGTTATATTCAAACTAATACTTCTGCACTATTAATTATAATCAAAATATTGTGCTACCATGATCTCTGTCAATTTCCAAACATTTAGAGTCAGCATAATTTAAAATTCTGCAGAGAATAAGCATCAGCTATACATTCCTTATCACCATTCTATCATCTGGTAAAATATCTACTAGGTTCTACATCTAGGAGTTTATATAATATAATTAGTTCATGTTAGTGAGGTCATACATTGTTTATCCTTTTGTTTCTGTCTTATTTAACTCAAATAAGGTTATTGAGATACTCCCTTGTTTCATGCATCAGAACCTCATTCCTTCTTAAAGCTAAATAATATACTATCTTATGTATAAACCAAATTTTGTTGATCCTTTCCTCTGTTGATGGAAACTTGAGTTGCTCCTATCTTTTGGAAATATTTATTAATGCAACTATGAACATTGGTGTCCATATATCTGTTCACATCCCTGCTTTCAGCTCTTCTGGGTATATACCTACTAGTAGGGTTGCAAGATCATATGCCAATGCTATGCTTAGCTTGCTGAGGAGCCACCAAATTGTCTTCCAGAGTCTGCACCATTCTACATTCCCACCAGTGAAAGAAACATAAAGAGAAATAAGTGTTCTTATTTCTCCCCATCCTCTCCATTATTTATAATTTTCTGTATTTTAATAGTGGCCAGTCTAGGAGATGTGAAATGATAACTCATTAAGGTATTGCTTTGAATTTCCCTAATAGCAAGTGATGTAGAGTAACTTTTTATGTGTTTATAAAAATTTTGTATTTCTTCTTTGGAAAAGTGTCTATTCAAGTCTTTTGACCTTTTTAAATTGGGTTGTATGTTTTCATATTGGGTTGTGGACTTTCTTTATAGAGGCAGGATATTAGACCTTTATCATATATGTGGTTTCCAAACATTTTCTCCCATTGTGTACACTGTCTTTTCACTTTCTTGAAAGACCTTCTTTGAAGCCATATATTTTTAATTTGGAGGAGACCCCATTTTTCTCAATTTTCTTTCATCACTCATACTTTCATGATAAAGTTTATGAAAATGATACCACAGGATCTGTTAGATGCCTCTATACATTTTCTTCAAGAGGTTTTTTGGTCCTGATTTTTATGTTTATGTCTTTAATCCATCTTGAGTAGAATTCTGTACAGTGTTGAGATAGGGGTTCTCTTTCTTTCTTTTCAATATGGATATCCAGTTCTCCAAGCACCATTTATGAAGAGATTATTCTCTCCCAGTGAAGTGGACTTGGAAGCCCGGTCAAATATCAGTGGGCTCTAGGTGTGTGGAATTATTTCTAAACTCTCAATTTTCTTCCATTAATCTGTATGCCTATCCTTGTGCTAATGCCATGCTGTTTTGACTGCTGTAGATTTCTCATATAATTTAAAGACTAGTAGTCTGAGTCTTCCCACTATATTCTTTTTCAAGAGGTTTATGGCTAATCTGGGCCCCTTACTTTTCCGAATACATTTGACTATTTGCTTTTCCATTTCTGTATATCAAGCTGTTGTGATTTTAATGGGGATTGTGTTGGATCTGGATCAATTTGGATAGAATTGACATCTTAATGACATTTAATCTTCCAGTCCATGAAGATGTAAGTCTTTCCATTTATTTTAGTCTTCCTTAATTTATTGCAGCAATGTTTTGAAGTTAAACATCTTTTCTGTGTAGATAGGGATGATCATGTTTTTCCCTTTGTTTTGTCAATGTGGTATATTACAATAATTTATCTTATATGTTAAAACCCCAGCATGCATACCTGGGTTAAATTCCAATTCATACAGTCATATAATTCTTTAAATGTGCTGTTGGATTCTATTTACTAGTATTTTATGGAAGAATTTGGCATATATGTTCATTAAAAATTGCTATGCTATTTTCTTTTCTTTTTGTTTCTTTATCTGGCTTTACATAGTAGGGTAATATTGGTTTTAAAGAAAGAGTTAGGTATTGTTCCCTTCTGTTCAGGTTTCTGGAAGAGTCCAAAAAGGTCTGGTATTATGAGGTGCAGCGGTCCTCAGAGATGTATTCACCAAATGCAATCAATGTCTCATGATGATGGAGGAGATTGTTGTTTTGGGGGGAGGAGTAGGGTGAGGAAGGTGGGGGGTATATGAGGACCTCATATTTTTTAATGTAATATTAAAAAATTAAATAAAGACAAAAAAATTAAAACAAAGAAAAAAAAGTCTGGTATTAATTTACCTAGGAATCTGGGGTAAAATTCCCCTGTGAAGACATTTGGTCCTTACTTTTCTTTGTGGTAGTTTATACATACATACATATATATATATAATGACTGGCTCAATAGATAAAGGAAAATCTTGAAAAAGAAACAAAGGATATTAGGAAACCAAAATATGTACAAAATAAAAATAAAAGATGGAAATGATAAAATGGAGCCAAACATAAATTCTAAACTGAAATGAAAATTTCCTTGAAGGGTTGTCAACAGATTTGAACAGGAAGAAAATAGTATTAGTAAACTTAAAAATAAGACAACTGAAATGATCTAGTCTTTGAGCAGAAATTAAAAAAGAATGAAGAAAAATGAATGGAGCCTAATGGACCTGTGGTACACTATAAAGCATAGCAATAAATTCATCATCAGTGTTTCAGAGGATATGGATAAAATATTTGTTGAAATAATGTCTCAAAAGTGGGACTCTGAGTTCTTACATCTGCCTCATTCATATAAGGTCATCGATTTTTTGAGCATTAACTCCTATTGTGTTACTGGTAATTGAGAAGCATTAATGTGAAAAAAAAGAGAAGGAATCCTCATTCACAATGAATTTGCTATTTTGTGATAGATGTACATATTACATTTCTAAAATAAATGCAAAATTGTTATTCTAATGAATGCTCTTGTAGAAGGTATATGGTTCAATATGAATATATATTGGAGAGATTTGGACTAGTTATGATGTCATACATTTTCTGAAGAAGTGCTAATGTAGCTAAGATCAATGGTAATGAAGGAAACAGGTAGGTAAATGAGAGCACAGCATGAGTCCATCAGGGAGCAAGGCTTTCCATAAACTTTGGAATGAGTGAACACATGGATCTGTTAGAGTCCAACTATATTAACCAGGTGATTCTGATTCAGATTACCAAATCATGATTATAAGGTAGGTAGGCAAAGACCAGGAAATTGAGCATTTCTTCAGCCATGGTAAGAATTTTTTACTTTGTAATTGAAGAAGTTGTGGGCTTATACAACAATATGCATAAAATTCAGGATTCCCATATTCCAGTCTATCATTAACTCTTTGTATTAGTGTAGTTCATTTGTTCCAATTAATGAAAGCATGTTTATATAATAATATTAACTATTGTCCATGATTTAAATAAGGGCTGGCTTTTTGCATAATGCAGTTCCACAGATTTAAAAAAATCTTATACCACATATACAAGCAAACATTTTCCCTTTTAATCACATTCTGATATATATATCTTGCTACTATCACCACCATTCCTTAACAAAACTTGTCCACTTTTCCAAATACTAATGCTATACAATTTAAACATTAACTCCCTGTTCCCAAACCCCACCCTATCCCATGGGAGCTTATATTCTAGGTTCTAACTCTTTGAGTTAGCTTGTTTTAATTGTTTTATATCAGTGAGATCATACAATAAACAAATGTTTGGTTTACTTCACACAATATGATGTCTTCAAGGTCTATCCATGCTGTCACATGTGTTCCTTTTCACAGCTGAATAATATTCCATTGAATATATCTACTACATTCTGTTCATTCATTAGTGGTCACTTAGATTACTTCCATCTTTTGGCAACTGTGAATAATGCCACTATGAACACAGGTTTGCAAATATTCAAGTTGTGCCTTCAGTTCTCTAGTGTACATACCTAGAAGTGGGATTGATTGGTCATATGCTAATACTATACTTAATTTTCTGAGGAACTTCCAATTTGCCTTCCACACTGAGTCTACAAATATTCATTCTCACCAGCAAAGAATGAGATTTCGTATTTCTCTTCATTCTTTCCAACACTTTTAATTTTGTTTTTTCTCTTTGTTTTTAAATTTATTGAAGTATATCACTCACACACAAACATACATAAACAATAATTGTACAGTAACAGTTGTGAACTTACAAAGCAAACATATATAACATAATACAGGACTCTCACAGGTACCACTAATACCTTGCATTGTTGAACCTTTTAAACTAATGATTAAAAAGCATTGTCAAAATATTACTATCAACCAAAGTAATTTCTCCTAACCCCCTATTATTATTATCTTTATATCACTTATATATAAACATAGAGAAACAATAAGAGTATAATAAAAGTTGTGAACTTAAAAAGCAAACATGCATAACATCATTTGCGGGTCCATACATCAACCGTCCACCAACACCCTGCACTGTCATGAGATGTCTGTTACAAATTGTGAAAGAATATTGTCAAAATCTTACTAGTAATTATAGTCCTTATCTTATATTTGGTGTATTTACCACCAACCCACCCTATTACTATTTTTTAAATATATTTTTTATGACATAAGTTGTAAACTTATAAAACAATCATGCACTTGTGCAAAATTCCCAAACAGCACACCTATATCAACACACCACACTGGTGGAACATTTGTTACAAATAATATAATATCACCTGATTTTTACCCTGTCCATAGTGTATATTTGGAACACATTTTCCATACTGCCCCATTATAGACACAATACATCTTTCACATAGATGCAAGAATATTATATTACTACTGCTAATCACAGTCCATAGGTCACTCCAGTTGTATCTTTCCCATGCTTTTCCACATTCCCAGCACTCTGCAATAGTAATGTACATTTGCTTTAGCTGAAAAAGGACACTCTTGCACCTGTACCATTAAGCACAAATCTCATCCACCTCTTGGTTTACTGTGCTATTGTTCCTAGAATATTCTCTAGCATTCTGCTAACTGACATTCACATACCTAGACTACCCTTTTCAGCCACATCCACATTTATAAGCTAAGAGTTACTATGTGTTACCATCCACTCTCTACATTTCCACACTTTTACAGTAAAGCTAATTAAAACTTCTACATATATTGTACTTCAGTAGCCCATCTCGGTACTCCTCTTATCTCCTTTAAGAATCCACTGCCTATCACCATGTCTCAAAGCTATTTCCCCACAACTTCTTCTAGAAGCTTTATGGTTATGGCTTTTATTTTTAGTTTTTTTTTTTTATCATTTTGAGTTAATTTTTGGATAAGGTGTGAGACAGAGGTCTTCTTTCCTTCTTTTGGCTATGGATATCCAGTTCTTTCAGCACCATTTATTGAATGGACATTCTGCAAGAGCTGTGTGGGTTTAACAGGCTAGTTAAAAATCACTTGACCACACATGTGAGGAACTGTTTCTGAACCATCAATTTGTTTCCACTGGTTTATGTGTCTGTGTTTATGCCAGTACCATGCTGTTTTTTCCACTATATCTAGGTAATATAATTTAAAGCCTAGAGAGGAGAGTTCACTTTTTCCTTGTAAGATGCTTCTGCCTATTCAGGATGACTTACCCTTCCAAATAAATTTGATAATCGAGTTTTCAGTTTAAAAACACATTTGGTGGGCTTTTTATTGGGATTGCATTGAATCTGTCTATCAATTTGAGTAGAATTGATATCTTAATGATATTTAGTCATCCAATCCATGAGCATGGAATGTTCTTCCAGTAATTTAGGTCTTTTTAAATTTTTTTTAACAATGAGTTTCAGTTTTCTGAATACAAGTGCTTTACGTTGTTGGTAAATTTATTTCTATTTGAGTTTTATATGTCATATTTTATTTTCACTGCTGTATTAAAATTATTTTAAAATTTCTTCTCTTTATTTTTTATTTAAATGTTACATTAAATAATATGAGGTCCCCACTTCTTCTCACCCCACTTCTTCCATATCAACAACCTCTTTCATCATCATGGAACATTCATTGCATTTGGTCAATATATTTTGGAGCACTGCTGCACCACATGGATAATGGTTTACATTATAGTTTACACTCTCCCCCAGTCCACCCAGTGGACCGTGGCAGCACATACAACGTCCAGCATCTGTCCCTGCAGTACCATCCAGGACAACTCCAAGTCCTGAAAATGCCCTCATATCACATCTCTTCTTCCCTCTCCTACTCTCAGCAGCAACCGTGGCCACTTTCTTCACATCAATGCTACATTTTCTTCCATTACTAATCCCAATAGTTCCACAGTAGAATATCAGTAAGTCCACACTAGCCCATACTCTATTCCTCCATCCTGGGGACCCTGGGATGGTTATGTCCACTCCACCTCTATATCGAAAGGGGGCTTAGATTCCACATGGATGATGGATGCAATTCTCCTGCCTGCAGTTTTAGGCACTCTTGGCTCCCTGGTGTGGTGGTTGACCTTCTTCAACTCCCTGTTAGCTGGCCAGGGTAATTCCAATAAACCAGAGGGTAGGAGTTGCAAGTCTGTTGAGGCTCAGGGCTTGGATATCACATGGGCAGTCCATATATTCAGGACCCCTTAGAATATACCAACTCCAGCACCAGCCACAGGTCTGGTAAAAGTAATAGAAGAGGCATGTGTAGAAAGATAACATCTGAGTCCAACTCCATCACACTCAGGAACACAAACTCCAAAGTAGGGCCAACTGACATGGCCCGGAACTCCAGAGCCATCTGTCATGACCATAGAACCTGTGGGTCTCTGTAGCCCTCAGAAGAACAAACATCTGGGCTTGTATATCCTTTGGCTGTCTCTGGGACCCTGCTGAGGCATGCATATATGTGACCCCTCTGATGACCTCCCGACTCTTTTTTTGAGACTCATAGCCATATAAACTCATTTGTCCTTTACCTAATAGTTTCACCAAACCTTACTTTATAATAATTTATTGAAAAATAAAAATCATGCACTCATTTAATTAAATCATTTAGAATTGAAACTAGAAGCACTATTTTATTTGTATTATAAAAACCACAAAAATAGAAATGAAAGCTACATTAATGAAAAAAGAATTAAGGGATGAGTTCATTAAATATAACTAAACACATTTTAAATATAAATACCATGTATTTCCTAATTAGCATCCAGGAAATACCTAAACTATATATCTGGAATTCTAGTCTTAAAGAAAAGGTTAGAGAAAATTGCAAAGAAGGCACTGCTTCATATTATCAGGTGCATTTTTAAAACGATGGGACAGTTGGGGATTTTTAAAAATTTTCATCACAGATTTCCATTGCTCCTTTTCTGGGTAATCCATTTATGTCTGCACCCGTAAAGTCTACATTGCCTTTATTTTTATTGCTGGATTCTTGTATAGCTTTTCCGGGCCCTATACAACTAAAAAAGAAGAAAATTACTCCAGAAACTTTTTGTAGTTCCAGAGCAGAACTGGAATGACCCTAAAACGAACGCACCACGTTGTCACAGGCGGATAGCTGAAGCGTGAGAACACAGGCGGGTCTCAGAGTACAGAGGACAGAAATGAGAAGGACACCGCGTGCTAGGACTCGGCTTGAGGGGCCTGGCGGGAGCTAGAGAAGCTAAGTCAGAGTTCCTGCCCGCCACGACCCTGACTGCAAGCCCGAGGCCACCCACCCCACAGAGAATTTAAGTTTTTGACATCGTAAAGAGTAAAGAGAAAGTGCGATATGATATTTTAATTAAATGAAAAAGAACAAAGCACAGCAAAGTACAAATGAATTTCTGAATGTGAAAACAATTAACATTGTAGGTTTAGTTTTATAAAATAAATTATCCATCAATATACCAGCACACGATTTCATCAGAAATATATTTAAAGTCTCTTGGGATCTGATACACGATGATAGTAGCAAAATATACATTAGCTGTGGTATCCTCTCTAGTAATATGCTAATAGCATTCAACCAACATTTTCAGATCAGAAGTGCATCAAACTGAATATTCATATATTATAAAAATAAAATTGATTCCAAATCTGTATATTTACAATTTAATATTCATTAAATGAAATTTAGTGTGTTTGTTTGTTTGTCTGTTTTTTAAAAAAAGCATTTGGTGTTCAGTCTCCAGGCTCCATAAATAGTCCCACTAAAAATTCCATAAGCAAAATAGGAACTACAAGAGAAGACATATTCAGATACTGATTGATTTTTCTGGCATTTAGATTGGCAAAGCCAACAGCCAGTGAACGAAAGATTTATTACTGCACTAAGACACGTCAAGCGTTTCCCTTTGAAATGACAATAAGAATAATAATAGCATATAATAACCATAATATATCGTATTAGATTTTTATGATGATTATTAACTTGGGTTGAAAATAAGATTAAAAGAAAGGATATTGTGCAAGACGGTCTCTGAAATTATAAATGAAATATATTCTCTTCCATATGTATATACATTTCTTCCAGACAATGTGCAAGGTAGTAGCTGTTGCTTTGTTGCACAGCAATAGAAAGATCACTCCAACCATGCTAAGTTCTGGTTGTTATCACTGCAGAGGTATACACTAGAAGCAGCATATATACTTCCTATTCCCATATCAGCAATCCTACCTCTTATCTGTGACTTGGAGAGATCCCCTAACCTCCTACCCAGAGAGAAATTGCCTCTTTTCTGACAAAGGATTAAACCATCCTTAATTATTTTTTCAGGGTAAAATCAAGTACATTTCATTCTTACCCTAAATTTTGGATTTATATCAAAAGAACTTCTAATTTCCAACCCCCCTTAAAGTGTAATAATGATGCTCACCTCTTGCCATGACATTTGCTTAAAAATAGCAATTCCCTATTTTCAATAAAATCGATGCCAATGATGTGAACCCTAAATATAATGACTTCATAACACAGCTGGTGGCTTTAGGGCATTATCATTTCAAAGCACTGCCAAAAATACTGATCAAGTCTTTGTTTCAGTAGCATTAAGTTATTGCCTTCCAAAAGAACTGGTATTATGCATGATTACAGGAGTCTTCAGTATTATATAACTCCATAAAACTCTTTCAATTTGGACTGAACTCCAAAATAGAGAATGGGTAATAAAAGTAGTTGACTTTTTACAGTTTGGGTAAAAAAGGAGAAATATATCAACTAACTTTAGCCAACATTTGTCCCATAATTTAAAATCTCTTCCTGTTAAATAAAATTATTTCATGTAATTAATGATGGGCTTTCCTTAGGTCACATACAAGTTTCTCTCCATCTCCAACCAATACATAAATCTTTCAAAATTTGTCATATAATAATTCTCATACATCAGAGGAGAACCATTCAGTTTAAAAAGATATGGTTGAAGTGGTCTAGGATAAATAATGATTCCTTCATCCAAGTAGGGGTAATTTGTATGCCAGGCATTTAGTTCTGAGTGCTTATTTCATTTAGAGTGCAACCTTAAAAGGGCTTATAGGTGTTTCTTTGAGTTGGATCCATCCAGCATACCGTGTGTTGCCTTAATGGTGTGTGAGCCTCTTTTCCATGGTGTGTTGAAAGAGAGACAAAGGAGTAGTAAAAAAGGAGTTAGAGATTCAGTAAAACTGAATTCATACCTTGCCTTTTGATGTGAATTTTGGCTGAGTGGTTTTGGACATATTACTTAACCCACCTGAGCTTCAGTTTCCTCATTGTAAGACATGATTTTAACCACTCTCATGCCATCTCTACTTTTATTTTAATTTAAAGCCTTTTTTTAAGTTAGTAATGATTAATATAATAAATTTCCAATTGGTCTGCATTTTCCATTCCTTGTCCTGTTGCCTATTTTGTTCAGTGTCCCTATGTTTTCTTACCAAAGCATGGTCTTCATCACGCCTGTATCAGAAGTTCCTAAAATTCCTTGGTTTAAAATCTCACTGATAAAAGCTAAAGACTCCCTTCCCAGAAAGGCACACATGTACGCATTTCTTTTATGATTTCAGAATTGGTAAGCACTTGCCCCATTTAAGGAGGACAGCTATTACTCAACTCTAGTGAACAGATGGTAGGCAGAAACGTGGACACGGTTTTGCCCATTTTTAAAAAAGAATCCAGGAATGTCTTTTTCTAAATGTGAAATCTCCTAATTTTAAAAAAAACCTTTTCAAATAATTTTTAAAAGTAAACATTCTATGTGGACCAAATAGAACATATCTTTGAGACAAATAGGCCCATGGATAAGCAAGCAGTTTGAAATCTCAGCTCTAAGGCTTACAATGCATTTCAATCGATGCCCAAGGACTGACAACTTTGACTCTGCATTCTGAGGGGCATCAGCAAAGACACACAGAATGTTGGAGTTACCCAGGTACCAGCAAATTGACAGGTCTGTCAATCCATTCATTTTTCATGTGAGGAAATTGAAATCTAAGGACTTAAAATGCCTTTCCCAAGGTCTGATGGCAAATTGGTGGCAAGGCTGGAACAAAAACCCAAGTCTCCCAGTTTCCAGTAAGAATTCTCTTTCCTCTCTTTATATCTCATGATTTTCCTCCCTCTTTTGCCAACATGTCTTTGATGGGAAAATTCCAAACTTCCCCACCCCCCGCCCCGAGATGGCTCCCTTGTCTGTTTGCTCGCTGTTTGTGCTCATTGTCTGTTCATTGTTTGCCCTCACTGTCTGCTTGTTTTTGCTTGTTGTCTGCTTGTTGTTTTGGTTTGTTTGTTTGCTCATTGTCTATTTAGTTTTTTTCTTTAGGAGGCACCGGGAATGAAACCTGAGACCTCCCATGTGGGAGGCAGGCACTCAACTGCTTGAGCCACATCTGCTCCTTAAATTCCAAGCTTTTAAATAGCAAACATAATTTTCTCATTTTTGTGGCTGCTTTTTTCCTATGATCACCCTATCCATTGTTCTTTCTGTTTATTTATATAGTATTTAATATATAATATTAAATTATTCAATTTATAATAAATTATACTGAATCTATTACATGTCTATACAAACAATAGAAGACTTTTAACAATGTGAAAAGAAATTAGAAAATATTGGATTCTGCATACACATAGGACAATACCCCCATTGTGTTCCCATTGTTATAAGCAATATCCTTCCCCTTCTTAAATTCTTTGTCTGAAATGTATGGTTGCTCCCTCCTGAGCAGTGTTCAAATCGCAGTGGAAGAATGTTAATCCTGACAGCTCAGTAAAACAACATTCTGATGAGTCGAAATTGATCCATTCCTTTGGATACATTGTCAATTTCAACCAGCAGCTTGAATTTGGCTTCTCGAATATGAACCAGTTAGAAAAACATAAGTAGCTGGTCATTGTCCAAAATACAGAGGAAAAAAATTAGCATTGGCCACAAGAGAAGATCTTTGATTTTTCTTTTAAAGTGGGTGGCCATGGCCGCAGTTGGTATTTTTTTAAACCACAGTTATTCAAACACTATAGGAAAAAAAAATGTACACATGGGTCCTTTTTTAAATAATATTGCTCAACAAGAGTGAAAACTGATAAATAGTAAAAATGAAATTAACTATGTTTGGAAAACAACCTGCTTGAATTACTTATAATCCCATTAAATAATTGGAATATTTCAGACCTAAGAGACCCAGGAACTGCATTCCTGCTCCTTTTTCTCCCTTTAGAAAGGCAGAGATTGAAAACTGGGAGTCCACAGGCCATATCTAGCCTGGGTACATTTTTGCATGTGGTATGTAGAAAATGTTTGCTATTATTTTGGTGAGATCGTTATTGGAATTATTAAATTTCCCACTTTAAAACTCATGAAATTTTCCATGCACGTTTGATTCTGACTTCTCTAAAATAACTGGAAAATCTGGGAAGTGAATGTCTCTCAAGTGACTGGGCTGCCATCTACCATATGGGAGGTCCGGGGTTCAAGTCCTGGGACCTCCTGGTGAAGACCTACACAGTGAACTGGCCAAAGCAGAGAGCTGTTGCAGCAAGATGACACAACAAAAAAGAGACACAGAGGAGAGACAATGAGAGACACAGCAGATCAGGGAGCTGAGGTGGCACAAGAGTATGATTGCCTCTCTCCCACTCTGGAAGGTCCCAGGACCAGTTCCTGGTGCCACCTAAAGAGAAGACAAGCAGACACAGAAGAATACAGAGCAAATGGACACAGAGAGCAGACAAGGGGAGAGTGGGGGAAGAAATAAATAAATCTTTAAAAAAAATTGGAAAATCTAAAAATAACTAACCAAACCTAAGCCAGCCCTCTCTCTTTAAATGGAACACACACTTGCACTGTACATAGACCTCGGCATTCTTGATTGTGTTACCAACACTGAATCCAATTAATAAAAGCCTTTCATCATTTTATACCCAATCCTTTTTACTCATTTATGTTACTTGTAGAACATTTGTATGCATTTGAAATTGTTTTATTGTTGTTGTTCTAAAGCATGTAATCATAGGGATAAGTTTTACTGAAAAGATAATGATTAGTCAGTGTTTACACAACTCCAAAGCAACTTGTTATTTTAATGTAGAAATGTAACAGTTCATAAGTTGACCATTTATTTATATTTACTTTTAAATTTCCTTGTCAGGGAAAACGGACTTGGCCCAATGGTTAGGGCATCCATCTACCACATGGGAGGTCCTTGGTTCAAACCCTGGGCCTCCTTGACCCGTGTGAAGCTGGCCCATGTGCAGTGCTGATGTGCACAGGGAGTGCCCTGCCACGCAGGGGTGTCCCCTGCATAGGGGAGCCCCATGTGCAAGGAGTGCACCCTGTAAGGAGAGCCACCCAGTGAGAAAGAAAGTGCAGCCTGCCCAGGAATGGTGCCGCCCACACTTCCCGTGCCTCTGACGACAACAGAAGTGGACAAAGAAACAAGATGCAGCAAATAGACACAGAGAACAGACAACCGGGGGAGGGGGGAATTAAGTAAATAAATCAATCTTTAAAAAAATAAAATAAAATAAATTTCCTTGTCAATTAAGTCCCAGTAGTGGTATTGGGAGATAATTCTCCATGGGTCTCTTGTATTTCCTCATATCTTCTGAGCAAGGTACTGTTGCCTTTTATGCACAATCATCTCAGAAACATTTGTATAAGAAATAGAGTTGGGAGATAGAGCTAGTGATGCCCTTCTGAAGGACGGAAGTCATTCTTACTACCATCGGAAAAGATTCTGGTTCCCTAAATTCAGGATTTCTACCTTATAATGCAACCCACTGTGTGTACAGACATCAGTCTGGACCTGTCTATGTCACTCCCTTGTGTCTTCTGCCGGCATCCATGAAATTGCTACTGCCTAACTTGTTAGCTTGCCAATAAGGTAAAATCTCAGACCTTTCACAGATTGAATCTTGGCAATTAGTCTGGTCACTAATTTTCATGAATTAATTGAATCATTGGAGCTAACTCTAGTCTAAATAATGCCATATGATTTCAAAGGGCTCATCACCTCGCTCATATTCACACAAGGAAAAATATTTAGGGCCACACAAACCTACAGAACTATTCAGAACATTCTGAGTGAATTGTTCATGATCAGGATAGCATACTCTAGAGGTTATGTGCTTTAATGACTATGAACTCTAGTTTTTGATCAGACAGACCAGAAAATAAAGGTTCTCCCACTTATCAGCTGTGTGAACTTTGGAAAGTGCTTTACTTCCTTAAGCCTCAGTTTCCCCATCTATGAAATGGAGTGATTCTTTTTCTCTTATAATGCTGTTGTAAGCATTAAATCTAATATTTTAAAAGTATATTAGCAGGGAAAACCAGCAAGATAGTGGCAGAGTAAGGAACTTGTAGAGTCAGCTCCTGCTACAGGGCAGACAGTAAACACCCAGAGCTCTCTGGAGCTAGCTGAAGCACCTGTTTTGGGGTTCCAGGAGAACAGAAGAGTATCCTGCAATGTCCTTGGTGGAGTGGAAGGAGGCAACTGCCCATCTGCAAAGAAGAATTGTAAGTAGAGGTTCCACGCCCTGGAGGCCAGTGCCCATCCTCCACTGGAGGCACAAGCTGCCTCAGGAGCTATTCTGTGGCTGGAATTGAAAGATCCACTTCCCCAAAATGTGGGAGAAAGAGATGGTTGAGCACCAATTTCAGCTACTCATGAGTAAATTCAGTGGGCTACTGTATAATCCTAAAGTTTGAGCCTGTCCAAGTCAGAAAGAGGCCAGGAGCTGCCATCTTAACTCCGTGCCTGGCATGAGGGGATGTGGGGTGGACTGAACATTCCAGTGCTGGTGGGGACCGGCTTCTTCCCACCCAGGTCAGATTGCAGGTTTAGCCTAGGACCCATTGCCACCTCTGGCAGGGAGGAAGCTGCAGGGACCTGCGCCAGCCTCTTTGGGAAATTACCAGCCTAGCCAGAGAGGCTGGTGACTGTCCTACTTTGGTGGCATGAGCCACCCCAGGGGGTATTCTGTGGCTGGAATTGGAAGCTCTATTTCCCAGTAAAAGGGTCGGTGGATATGGTTGACTGCCAACTGTGGCTACTTATTAGTAGACTCAGCTGACTGAGACATAACCCTGGGAACAGCTGGGGTGTGAACCAGCCCAAGTCAGAGAGAGGCCAATAGCCCCCATTCTGACTCCACCACCAGCATGAGGGGAAAGTGGGCTGACTGAAACTCTCAATGTCAGCAGGTACCAGTTTCTTTTACACAGATCAGCCTACAGCCCTAGCCTAGGCTTCAGCCCTACCTCTGGCAGGGAGGAGGCTGAGGAGCCCTGCACCAGCCTATACATGAAATTGCAGGTAACTTTGGCTGGCATGGACTGAAAATTAGCAGTCTACCAGCAATTGTGATCATCTTGAACCCACACTGCAGATTGCTGCCCAAACCTGCAGCTCCTTTCCTGCCCTAGGCATAGGAGAAAGGGATGTGAAGCTTCATCAGTCTCTCTGGGCAACTACAGTCTAGGCCTGCACTTGGATTATTCCACATAACTTTGACTCTATACCTACCCCTGGCAAAGGAGAAAGTTGGAAGAAGATTCATTGGTCCCTGGTGCAATGAGGGCAGCTTGAGCCCCCACAGCTTACAGCATCCCTTACATGCTTGGCTCCTACTGCACAACCAGCAAGGGAGAAAGGATACAAAGCCCTAATCTAAAGAGAAAAACTGCACCCAGAGAAAAATACTCTAGTAAGCCAGATGTGAAGACACCAACAAAAAATTACAATCCACACCAAGAAACAGGAAGCTATGGCCCAGTTAAAGGAATAAGATAAGCCTCCAGATGACATAAAGGAGTTGAGACAACTAATTATAGATGTCCTATTAAATATCCTTAATAAATTCAATGAGATGGCTAAAGAGATTAAGGATGTTAAGAAGACACTGGATGGGCACAAAGAAGAATTTGAAAGCATTCATAGGAAAATAGCAGATCTTATGGGAATGAAGGACGCAATAAATGAAATTAAGAAAACATTGGAATCATATAATAGCAGATTTGAGGAAGCAGAAGAAAAGATTGATGAGCTTGAAGAAACAGCCTCTGAAAGTGAACATACAAAAGAACAGATGAAGAAAGGAATGGAAAAAATTGAACAGGGTCTCAGGGAACTAAATGACAGCAAACAGTGTGCAAACATACATGTCATGGTGTCCCAGAAGGAGATGGGAAAAGGGGCAGAAGGAATATTTGAAGAAATAATGGTAGAAAATTTCCTAACCTATTGAAAGACATAGATATCCTTTTCCAAGAAGCACAATGTATTCCAGTCTGAAAAAATCTGAATAGACCAACTCCAAGACACATACTCATCGGAATGTCAAATGCCAAAACAGAGAGAATTCTGAGAACAGCAAGAGAAAAGCAATGCATAACATATAAGGGATATGCAATAAGATTAACTGCTGATTTCTCACCAGAAACCATGGAGGCAAGAAGACAGTAGTCTGATATATCAACATCTAGAAATGATGATTATATCAATAAAGGTAACTAAACATGTCAAAAGAGTGGTGAAAATAAAGTATGACAGATAAAACTCAAATAGTCAGGAATAAACTTAACCAATGATGGAAAGCACTTGTATTCAGAAAACTGCAACTCAGTGTTAAAACAAATCAAAAAAAACCCTAAATCACTGGAAGAACATTCCATGCTCATGAATTGGAAGACTAAATATCATCAAGTTGTCAATTCTACTCAAATTGATATGAAGATTTAATGCAATCCCAATAAAAATTCCTCCAGCATTAAAGGAAAAATGGAAAACAGGATAATTACATTTATTGGAAGGGTAAAGTAAAGAATCCTGAATAGCCAAAAACATCATAAAAAGGAAAAGTGAACCCTCTTCTCCAGACTTTAAATCATAATACCTACCTGTAGTGGTAAAAACAGGATAGTAGTGGCCTAAAGACAGACACAATAGACAAATGGATCCTAATTTATGGTTGAGAAACAGACCAGGTATGGTCAAGTGATTATTGACTAGCCTGTCAAACTCACACAGCTCAGGCAGAACAATTCATTCAATAAATGGTGCTGAAAGAATTGGAAATCCATAGCTGAAAGAAGGAAAGAGGACCCCTATCTCACCCCTTATCCAAAAATTAACTCAAAATGGATTTAAAAAACTAAAAATAAAAGCAATACCCATAAAACTTCTAGAAGAAATGATTGGAAAATATCTTCAAGACCTCATGATAAGTGATGGATTTTTAAAGGCGATAAGAGGAGGTCTGAGTGGACTACTGATGTTTAATGTATGTAGAAGTTTTAATTAGCTTTGCTGTAAAAGTGTGGAAATGTATAGAGTGGATAGTAACACACAGTGAGTAACAGCTAGTTTATAAATGGGGATGTGACTGAAAATGGTAGCCTAGTTATGTAAATACCAATTGACAGAAAGCTAGAGAATAATCTAGGAACTGGATAGTACAATAAACCAAGAGGTGGATGAGAATTGTGGTTGATGGTACAGATGCAAGAGTGTCCTTTGTTAGCCAGAGCAAATGTATATCCCTACTGAAGGATGTTGGGAATGTCGAGAAGCATGGGAAAAATAGAACTGGAGCGACCTATGGACTGTGGTTAGTAGTAATAATATAATATTCTTGCATCTATGCAAAGATGTACTGTGTTGATACTGAGGCAGTATGGAAAATGTGAGCCAAATGTACACTATGGACATGGTAACAATCTGATGATATTATTGTATCTGTAGCAAATGACACACCACATTGTGGTGTGTTGATGGAGGGGTGTTGTTTGGGAATTCTGCACATGTACATGATTGTTTTATAAGTTTACAACTTCTGTCATAAAAAATGTATTTAAAAAATAAAATAGGGCAGGGTGGGGGAAAAACACACCAAATGTAAGATAAGGACTATGATTAGTAGTAACACTTTAACAATACTCTTTTATTTATTTATTTTTAAAGATTTATTTATTTATTTAATTCCATCCCCCCTCCCCCCGCCGTTGTCTGTTCTCTATTTGCTGCGTTTTGTTTCTTTGTCTGCTTCTGTTGTTGTCAGTGGCACGGGAAGTGTAGGAGGCACCATTCCTGGGCAGGCTGCACCCTCTTTCACGCTGGGTGGCTCTCCTTACGGGGCGCACTCCCTGCGCATGGGGCTCCCCTATGCGGGGGCACCCCTGCATGGCAGGGCACTCCGTGCGCGCATCAGCACTGCACATGGGCCAGCTCCACATGGGTCAAGGAGGCCCGGGGCTCAAACCGCGGACCTCCCATGTGTAGACAGACACCCTAACCACTGGGCCAAGTCTGTTTCCCAATATTCTTTTTTAATTTGTAACAAATATCTCATACAAAGCAAGGTGTTGGTGGAAGGTTGATATATGGGACCCCTGTATGATGGTATGCATGTCTGCCTTGTAAATCCACAACTTTCACTATACATTAATTGTTTATGTATGTTCATATATAAATGATATAAAGATAATAATAGGATTGTTGGGGGAAAATACTTTGTTTAGTAGTAATATTTTGACAATGCTTTTTAATCATTAGTTAAAAACATTTAACAAGAAGGCAAGTTATTGGTGGTAGGGTGAGTTATGAGAGTCCTGTATGATGTTATACATGTTTATTTTGTAAGTTCACAACTATTATAATCACTTATTGTTTATGTATGAATGATATACTTTAATAAACTTTTTAAAAGTATATTGGTAGGAAATTTCATTGAAAAATTCATGTAGTAGGATAACTTATTGACAAAATATTTTTTTGTTACTATAGACCCAAAAGAAATGAGAGTATTAAACTTTTTCCTTTTCCTTTATTTCTTCCTCCCAAGTTTCAGGAGGATGTTCATGCCTTTATTATTCCAAGATTCTAAATTTTCTGTATCTCTAGAAGGTATTTTTAAAATTATTTTAAATGGCACAGAGTAAAAATCCTAACAGATCTATAAGCCCATGATGAGAGAATATATAATTCAGAATCAAAGCAGAAAGTATTGAGGGATCCATTCCAGATGTGCTGGATTTCCTGGTATTGATATTGTGAATGGAGAGACATGAACTAGATCAAGGTCATGGCCTTGAGTCAGTTGAACATTGGAAGGGTACAAGCTTGGAGGTGACAATGAGGATTAGACTCTGTAGTTTCAGCATCTCAGTGAAAGCCCATCTGTCAGGTTTGTCCTTTGGCAAATGCAGCACCAGTGGGGTAGCCTAGCCTTAAATGACCAATTGTGCATGGGCAAAAAGCAGTTGCCAAAGTGTCCAATGGGGAGTAAAAGTCAATGTCCTTCCAATTATTATGCACAGCACAAAGGAAAAGAAGGATTTTCCAGGTATTGAAATCCTAGCCAACTTTGGAAGTGGGGCTATTGAGTTTGATTTACTGTGATTTGGAAACATGTTAAACATTTTCTTTATGAAGGTCATCATAGAATAATCTAAATCTCTTTAGTAACATGCCTGGCAAATAGAATGAGCTAAATAAATTGGAGTCATTATTTTACTATTATTATTATTGTAGCCAACACAGGCCATTCTTGCTTAAATTTTTCAACTCTGTGACTCTATTTTCTTTCTAAAATCCTGGACTTACAAATGTTCTAAGAGGTCATCAAGATCAACTTCTTATTCAAGGTAGCAACTACTTTTACACCTTCTCTGACAGATGGCTTTGTACTCTCTGCTGGAATATGTTCAGTGACAGGGACTTCACAGTTTTTAGTTAAGTTTTCTTTATGAAATTCCTATTCTATTCACCTGCTTTTTCTTTCAATGTCGAATGATTTTCATAAGAGAAAAACACTAAATTCCCAGATAAAGATAATTTTCATGGCTATACCTTGTTCTATATTTACAAAATATCTACATAACAAGAAATAAAATATATAGGGATGATAACATTTTCTAACACATTAAATGATTTATATATTGAATCCAATATGTAGGCTTATCTGTTCTCGCTATTAATGTTATATACCAGGAAGTTGGGATTCTCTCTAAATGTAATTTTGTAGGCAGTAAGAAAGCCCTAAAAAATTATGCAATAGAACAGAAGATCGTTGTATCTTAGAGGTCATATATATGTATATTTTTTAGGTACCGAGGCTGGGGATTGAACCCAGGACCTCATAAGTGGGAAGCCAGCATTCAACCACTAAACTACATCAGCTCCCCCGAGTTGGTTTTTTCATTTGTTTGTTTGTTTTGTTGTTAGGAGGTCCTGGGGACCATGAACCCAGGAGCTCTTATGTGGGATGCAGGTGCTCAACCGATAGAGTCACATATGTTCCCCTTAGAGGCCATCTTTGATGCAAGTTTATACAAATCTCAACAATAATTGATAAACAGTAATACAAGAGAAGGAAGTCAATAGAGGAAGAAAAGCATCTAATTCAAAGCTTCTAAATTAGTTCCCCAAAAGTGTTCTGACTTGAATCTAAATCAAACTGAACTGGGTTCAAGACTCATGAAAACACACAGGCATGCTAACAAAGTAACATGGAGTACAAAGGCCAATCTCCTAGAGATCTTGGTGACAGATCCTCTCTACCTTATTAATAAATGGTGAAATAAACCAAGTTTAAACCTGATGGAAGCAGAAATAATTTGAATTACATTAACCTAATTCACACAGGCTCTGCTGAAACATGGGAGGTCATTCTATTGGAGAACATCTTAAATTTTAGGCAGCACATTTTCTGTACAGTGAACCTGGGTTATTAAAAGTGCTAACTAATCTTATCATCCATCTATTGTTAGCCAAACTGTAAAATCCTTTATAGTATTTTCCCACAGAAAATTTTCAAGAAAGTCAACTAAATTTATTTTAATTCACAAACATTTAATGTCACTGAGGCATTATGGGGAATGTAAAGATGAATAAAATTTGGGCCCTCATGCTTTCAAAGAGCTTTATTAAGGTAGAATGGCTTCAGACACAGAAACAAAAACTCTACACTAGAAGGCAGAATGTGGTAATAAGGACCATTAGGTAAGAAACTATAGGCTCCTTCTGGGTAAAGCCTTGGTCTCATCCACCACTGTATTTATTCCCTGTTACAAGAATAAGGTCCAGCAGATCTGTTGAATGAATAATTAAAAGACTAGAGAAAAGAAAGATGGATCAATGCTAAGCACAAAATGAGAAACCAAGGACATGTCTCTTGGTATAACTGAGGGGGAAATCATAAAGAAAGGATTTGAGGTGGGTTTTCAAAGAATGGGGAAGATTTTGGCAGGCAGTTATTGAGGGAAAGGATATTAAAGAAACAATTCAGAATAAGCAAATTCATAAATATGGTAAGGAAAAAAGTTAAATTCAATAAAGAGCAGGGAGCATCTTTGCAAAATTTTAAGTTTAGCTAGAAAGGTACATCTGGGAGCCAGGGTGGAAGGATTTTACCTGGCAGAGGATCCAAGGAGGAAACATTCATTTTGCTTTTGTCTTTATTTTTATCCAAACAGCATCCATTGAACTTATTCTGATAACTGCTCTCTGATGTATTTGAGAATACTATCCCTTTCCTACATTTCCTTCACTTTTTGAAGTTTAGCTTATGTTCAGTATAAAGTCATAAGAAAATGAACTTTTAAACACGTATATGTAATTACTAACCAAATCAAGATTTCTAGAATCTTAGAAGACTTCCTTGTGCCTTCTTCCAATACATCATAAAAGGAGATTATTCTGACATTATTCACCATCTATTAGTTTTGCCTATTTTAAAAGATCATAAAAAATCATATAATCACAGCTTAACTTCCGTAGCTCAACATTATGTCTATGAATTTCATCCATATCATTACATATAACCATAGTTCATTCTTTTTAAATTGTTGTGTAGTATTCCATTGTGTGAATACAATTTATTTATCCATTCCACAGTTGGTGAATATTTTGGTTGTTTTCATCTTGATAAAATCAGAGAACTCTGGATTATTGTTGGGCATAAAATCTCCATATGTAGATTAGCCATATGTTACATATTTCCTGTTCTCACTCTACACCTATATTTCTGCCATAATTATAATAGTGCCTCTTCTGCTCTTAAAAATGTCCTAGTTTGCATGATAAATCATATGGTAACCCTACTTATAGAGAGCTGAAGAGCAGATGATACAGATAACAAGTATTTTTTTTTTCTGAAATGAAACACCAAGTATAGCCATCATTTATTCTCATAGTAGTTGGCTGGGTCTATATAGGAGAAATTAATTAGAAGAGCCTACAAGAATTCCATGCACTGGGTAGAAATGTTAAGTAATCCATTATTACAATGGCAGTGATTTATTAGAGAATAAGTTTAGAACTCCATTATATAGATTTCTTAAATTACCTTCATTTTAGGATAGTGTGAGAAAAATCAAAATTACAGGTAAAGCTACAGAACAATTTCTTTTCTAAAACGTGTTTTGAGGAGTTTTTTGGGAGGACTGAATGTTAAATTTCATCTCTCTGAGGCCTATTCATATCACATACACCTACCACAATGCCAAAAGAACAGAATCCACATCAGGACATTTTACTGAAACCCATTACCAACATCACCTGTTTATCTTTTTCCTGCCATTATAAAACTCAATTTATTTTGAGATATCTTATGACTGGACTTCATTTGGTCATTTTTCTTTTATTCAGTGCATAAATAATACTGTTTTAAATTATTGATTACATTACTTATTTGATATGCCCAAGACTTTTAAATAAAAGGATTTTTCCCAAACTTAATTCCATCTCTATCTCTCCTCTAGGCACTAATTTAATCAATGATTTCCATATGCATTATGCATTTCATTCATCACCAATGAACTGTGCATTGAAATACCTGTTTTTAATTTCTTCTTGAATATATTATATATTCTAGACCCCAAACATAAGTGTTGATTTTTACTGTTATATAGAAGTATCACAGATGTAATTTGTTTCCATTAAAACCGTGTTACTAAGGATTACTTTTTCAATCAGTTTGTTAAATTTAGCCCATATACACTAGAAGGCATGAAAAATTGGCAAATGGTAAGATCTTGATGGTCTTATTTAACAAGGTGTTAGTGTGGATTCATAGTAAAGGTATTAAATGGATTTGGGACCTCAAAGGGGTGTCTGAAGAGACCATAGATAAAAGCAGGAAGATTAGCTGGACAGAAAATTATGAATGATGTCTACTTAACTGCCTCCCTGTGAAAGGAAAGTGAATTTGGAAATGCCTTTTAAACCAGCAATGGAGAGGAAAAGATGCTTTATTAATTCAAATAACATATTATTGAATGGAAAGGAGAAATGAGTTTATATAGCTACGAGTTTCTAAAAAAGAGTCTGGAGGCTGGCAGAAGGTTTGCCCTCATGCACAACCGAGCAGAGTCAGAGAGACAGATAAAGCAGATACAACCCCCAGATATTGGTTCCTTTGAGGGCTAAAGAGACCCACGGGAGTTATGGTCATGGCCGATGGGGTTAACTACCAGGGCAGATGGCCCCTCTTTGGAAATGGTGTTTATGTGTGATGAATCTGGACTCAGATGGGATCTCCCTTCATAAGACTTTCATGCCAATGTGCTGGAGGTGCAGTTAATGTTGGGGTTTAAGATATATTTAGGGGATTTGAATCTCTGGACTGACAATGTGATAGCCAGATCCTGAGCCTCAACAGACTCCAGCACCTACAATATGATTTATTGGACTTACCACACTCAGCTAAGATGGAGTTGAAGAAGGACAACCACCACACCATGGAGCCTAGAGTGATTACAACTGAAAATGGGAGGATTGCATCCAGCATCCAGGTGGAATCTGACCCTCCTCTTGACATAGAGGTGCAATGGACACAACCAATCCAATGTCCACATAGAAGAGGTGGCATTGGAATGGGAAAAGTGGACATAGTGGACAAAGGGTATGGGGAAAGGCAGGAAGAGATGAGAGGTGGAGGCGTCTTTGGGACATGGAGCTGCCCTGGATGGTACTTCATTTCTTTTTTTTTTTTTTTTTTTTTTTTTTTTTTTTTTTTTTTATTTTATTTTTTTTAATTTTTTAATTTTTTATTGACTTTGTAATAATATTACATTAAAAATATATATGTGAGGTCCCATTCAACCCCACCCCCCCACCCCCCCTCTCCCCCCCCCCCAACAACACTCGTTCCCATCATCATGACACATCCATTGGATTTGGTAAGTACATCTTTGGGCACCTCTGCACCTCATATACATTGGTTCACATCATGGCCCATACTCTCCTCTATTCCATCATGTAGGCCCTGTGAGGATTTACAATGTCCGGTGATTACCTCTGAAGCACCATCCAGGGCAGCTCCATGTCCCGAAGACGCCTCCACCTCTCATCTCTTCCTGCCTTTCCCCATACCCTTTGTCCATTATGTCCACTTTTCCCAATCCAATGCCACCTCTTCTATGTGGACACTGGATTGGTTGTGTCCATTGCACCTTTATGTCAAGAGGAGGCTCAGATTCCACCTGGATGCTGGATGCAATCCTCCCATTTTCAGTTGTAATCACTCTAGGCTCCATGGTGTGGTGGTTGTCCTTCTTCACCTCCATCTTAGCTGAGTGTGGTAAGTCCAATAAATCAGAATGTAGGTGCTGGAGTCTGTTGAGGCTCAGGATCTGGCTATCACATTGTCAGTCCAGAGATTCAAATCCCCTAAATATATCTTAAACCCCAACATTAACTGCACCTCCAGCACATTAGCATGAAAGTCTTATGAAGGGAGATCCCATCTGAGTCCAGATTCATCACACATAAACACCATTTCCAAAGAGGGGCCATCTGCCCTGGTAGTTAACCCCATCGGCCATGACCATAACTCCCATGGGTCTCTTTAGCCCTCAAAGGAACCAATATCTGGGGGTTGTATCTGCTTTATCTGTCTCTCTGACTCTGCTCAGTTGTGCATGAGGGCAAACCTTCTGCCAGCCTCTAGACTCTTTTTTAGAAACTCGTAGCCATATAAACTCATTTCTCCTTTCCATTTCCCCCTTACTTTAGGTCAAACAGCATTTTAAAGTCATGGTATTTTATGTAGACATGGATATTCTGCTGATCCGCATTGAACCTTCCGTATAAGGTCATTTTCCAGTTGCATCATCAGTTGGTAGTTGATAGTGGTCCCTCGTTGCCAGGGAGGCTCATCCCCGGGTGTCATGTCCCACGCTGGGGGGAAGGCATTGCATTTACATGCTGAGTTTGGCTTCGAGACTGGCCACATTTGAGTAACATGAAGGCTGACAGAAGGAAATTCCCAGGCACAAAGTTGCTCTAGGCCTTGTTATTATTTTGGGTTTATCAGCTCACAAGCATAGTCATTAGTATCAGGGGCTCACTGTTGAACCCTCACTCCCTCCCGGTCCCCACCACTGTACCTGGGAGACTGTCGCTGCTCCCCTAGGGACCACGACAGAGCACCACTGGCCAGGAACCCAGTACCCCCCCTACTGTGGTTATTAATTGTTGCCACTATGAGTATATCCAAACATTACCATGCACCCTGGACATATGTTCTGTACAGCTCCCTGTCAGTCATATATCACCTGTCATAGGTATTCCATACCAGTATCCCTCCATTGCCATTGTTGAAACACTCTGTGATCCAGAACTCCCCGAAATTTGAAGCCCAATATAATGTCATGGTCCCTTACTAGGGAATGGCATATAGCGATGAGTTTAAAGGATAGATAAAGAACTTGGATAAAGTTAGATAAAGAACTTAGATAAAGAATGTTGACTTGAAAAAATTCCACATCCTATTTTTTTCTTTTTTTTTTTTTTCCCCCCCCCCCTAATTATTCAGCTTTTCTTCACAGGAGTCCTAGACCACAGCAATGTATATATATAATATACAGCACTCCCACACATCCACCAGAAAACCTTTTCCCTTCCACAGTGATACTCTTACGCCCTATTCATATCATATTTACTTAAAGTGATGTACAGAGTCTGAGACATTACCTTTCTAACAAGGTGACATCTGTGTTTACATTATGGTGCATACTTTAGGATACACAGTTCTTTACATTTTTAGTTATCCTATGTTTTACATTATGGTTTACATTATCAGTCTGTCATCTCCTATATGTTTTGGTGTAATATTACATGTTTTATATCCATCCTTGTGTACTCTCAAGAAACTCCTCTCTTACCCCCCATTTACTTTGGTTCCACACATTTAATGTCCATTTTCCCTTCCACCTTGGTGCCCTCAGTGATAGCCAACCTCCGTTTCCTGAGGAGCCACTTCCAGAGATAGATGGAATAGTGTTCAGGGCCTAACTTGCTCAACTGCCCCAATGCCCTGGGAGCCACCCTTTCTCTCGAGGGATACAGTTCCCTCTATTGGATGGCATTAGTCCTCCCCAGGATGTGGGTCCACCCCCACTCTCACTACTTGGGTTTCTACCCCATCGTGTCACCCACTCTGGCAGAATGAGCATTTAGACATTCCCCAGGAGCCCGTCCTGCATCAGACCCTCCCCTCCGAGCATTCTAAACAGGTAACCCTCTTTATTATATTTTGATATGATTTTCTCGGCATTTTACTCTCCACCAACACCTGACCCTCTCCTGGTTCGTATGCTACCCCTCCCTCCCCCCACTTTTGGGCAACGTTACCCACCCGTCCCTCCCCAGCCACCCTCAAACCCGCAAAGCCCCAAGCAAAGGCAACACCTTGCCCCCCTTTTATCTCTTCTTTGTGTTCATACTTACCACCATCTCGTCTTAAATTCCACCCCTGCAGACATCGGCTCATATCCTTCCTCCACCCTCCGATTTCCTGCAAGCCTATCGTTCAGTCTCTTGCTATCTAGGGCAGCTTGTTTATTTCATATCATTGAGGTCATGTAGTATTTGTCCTTCAATGTCTGGGTTGCTTCACTCAACATAAGGTTCTCAAGATTCATCCATGTTATCACATGTGTTTGTAGTGTGTTTGTTCTTACAGCCGAGTAGTATTCCATTGTGTGTATATACCACATTTTATTGATCCACTCGTCTGTTGATGGGCATTTGGGTTGATTCCAACTTTTGGCAATAGGGAACAATGCTGCTATGAACATTGGTGTACATATATTGGTTTGTGTTCTTGTTTTCAGTTCTGCTGGGTATATTCCCAGCAGTGGTATTGCTGGGTCATATGGCAAATCTATGGCTAGTTTTTTGAGAAACCGCCATACTGTTCTCCAGAATGGTTGGATCCTTCTGCATTCCCACCAGCAGTGGATGAGTGTTCCCCTTCCTTCACATCCTCTCCAGCACTTGTATTCTTCTGTTTTTTTCATAGCTGCCAATCTTATGGGTGTAAGATGGTATCTCATTGTGGTTTTGATTTGCATTTCCCTGATAGCTAGAGATTTGGAACATTTTTTCATGTGCTTTCTTGCCATTTGTATTTCTTCTTCGGAGAAGTGTCTGTTTAAGTCTTTTTCCCATTTTTTAAATGGATTGTTTATCTTTTTATTTTCAAGATGTAGGAGTTCTTTATATATGCAAGTTATAAGTTTCTTATCAGATATATGATTGCCAAATATTTTCTCCCACTGTGTGGGCTCCCTTTTTACTTTCTTGACAAACTCCTTTGAGGTGCAGAAGGCTTTAATTTTGAGGAAGTCCCATTTATCTATTAGTTCTTTTGCTGCTCGTGCTTTTGGTGAGATATTCATAAATCCATTACCTATTACAAGGTCCTGTAGATGTTTCCCTACACTGCTTTCTAAGGTTTTTATGGTCTTGGCTCTTATATTTAGGTCTTTGATCCATCTTGAGTTGATCTTTGTATAAGGTGTGAGATGGTAATCCTCTTTCATTCTTCTACATATGGCTATCCAGTTCTCCAGACACCATTTGTTGAATAGGCCACTCTCTCCCAGTTGAGAGGGTTTGGTGGCTTTATCGAATATTATGTGGTTGTATATGTGAGGTTCTATATCAGAGCTTTCAATTCGATTCCATTGGTCTATATGTCTCTCCTTATGCCAATACCATGCTGTTTTCACCACCGTAGCTTTATAGTATGTTTTGAAGTCAGGTAGTGTGATTCCTCCAATTTCGTTTTTCTTTTTCAGTATGTCTTTGGCTATTCGGGGTCTCTTTCCTTTCCAAATAAATTTCATAGTTAGTTTTTCTAGTTCCTTAAAGAAGGCTGCATTGATTTTTATTGGGATTGCATTGAATGTGTAGATCAATTTTGGTAGGATAGACATCTTAATAATGTTCAGTCTTCCTATCCATGAACAAGGAATAGTCTTCCATTTATTTAGGTCTTCTTTGATTTCCTTGAACAATCTTGTATAGTTCTCAGTGTATAAGTTCTTTACCTCTTTAGTTAAATTTATTCCTAAGTATTTGATTTTTTTATTTACTATTGTGAATGGTATTTGTTTCTTGATTTCCTCCTGATCTTGCTCATTATTGGTGTACAGAAATGCTACTGATTTTTGCGCATTGATCTTATAACCTGCGACTTTACTAAACTCATTTATGAGTTCTAGAATCTTCGTTGTAGATCTCTCAGGGTTTTCTATGTATAGGATCATGTCATCTGCAAATAATGAAATTTTGACTTCTTCCTTTCCAATTTGAATGCCTTTTATTTCTGGTTCTTGCCTCAGTGCTCGAGCAAGTACTTCTAAGACAATGTTAAATAGGAGCGGTGACAGTGGGCATCCTTGTCTTGTTCCTGAGTTTAGAGGGAAGGAGTCTAGGATTTCTCCATTGTAAACAATATTGGCTTTAGGTTTTTCATATATACTCTTTATCATGTTCAAAAAATTTCCTTGTATTCCAATCATTTGGAGTGTTTTTATCAAGAAAGGGTGCTGTATTTTGTCAAATGCTTTTTCTGCATCAATAGATATAATCATGTGATTTTTTTCCTTCAATCTGTTTATATGGTGTATTACGTTGATTGATTTTCTTATGTTGAACCATCCTTGCATACCTGGGATGAATCCCACTTGGTCGTGGTGTATAATTCGTTTAATGTGTTGTTGAATACGATTAGCAAGTATTTTGTTAAGTATTTTTGCGTCTAGGTTCATTAGAGAAATTGGTCTGTAATTTTCCTTTCTTGTGATGTCTTTGTTTGGCTTTGGTACTAGGGTAATGTTGGCATCATAGAAGGAGTTGGGTAATGTTCTTTCTGTTTCGATGGTTTGGAATAGTTTCAGCAGGATTGGTGTCAGTTCTTTCCGGAATGTTTTATAGAATTCACCTGTGAAGCCATCTGGCCCTGGGCTCTTCTTAGTTGGGAGATTTTTAATAACTGATTCTATCTCTCTGCTTGTGATTGGTTTGTTAAGATCATCAATTTCTTCTTTTGTCAATATGGGCTGTTTATGTGTTTCTAGGAATTTGTCCATTTCCTCTAGATTGTCATTTTTGTTGGAATATAGTTTTTCAAAATATCCTCTTATGATAGTCTTTATTTCTGTGGGGTCAGTGGTGATATCGCCTTTCTCATTTCTTATTTTGTGTATTTGCATCTTCTCTCTTTTTTTCTTTGTTAGTGTTGCTAAAGGTTTGTCAATTTTGTTAATCTTCTCAAAAAACCAGCTCTTGGTCTTGTTTATCTGTTCAAGTGCTTTCTTATTTTCTATTTCATTTAGTTCTGCTCTTATCTTTGTTATTTCCTTCCTTCTTCTTCCTGTTGGGTTACTTTGTTGTTGTTTTTCTAATTCCTTCAAATGTGCAGTTAGTTCTTCAATTTTTGCTCTTTCTTCTTTTTTGATATATGAATTTATGGCTATAAACTTCCCTCTCAGTACTGCTTTTGCTGCATCCCATAAATTTTGGTACGTTGTGTTATCATTATCATTTGTTTCAAGGTAGTCATTGATTTCTTTTGAGATTTCCTCTTTGACCCACTGTTTTTCTAAGAGTGTGCTGTTTAATTTCCAAATCGTGGTGTGAAATCTGGGCTTCTTTCCCTTGCAAATCTCCAGCTTGACTCCACTGTGGTCAGAGATAATGTTTTGTATGATATCAATCTTTCTGAATTCGTTCAGCCTTTCTTTGTGGCCTAGCATATGATCTATCTTGGAGAATGATCCATGTGCGCTTGAGAAAAATGTATATCCTGCTGTGTTTGGGTGTAGCGATCTATATATCTATTAGATCGAGCTCCTCTAATATACTATTCAGATGTTTTGTTTCTTTGGTGATTCTCTTTTGAGATGTTCTGTCCAGAGTTGATAGTGGTGTATTAAAATCCCCCACTATAATTGTAGATGTATCTATTCTTTCACTTAGTTTTTCCAGCGTTTGCCTGACGTATTTAGAGGCACCCTTGTTAGGGGCATAGATATTTATGATTGTTCGATCTTCTTGACAGATTTTCCTTTTGACTAAAATGTAGTATCCTTCTTTGTCTCTCACAATTGTTTCACATTTAAAGTCTATTTTGTCTGATATTAATATAGCTACTCCTGCCTTTTTTTGGTTATTGTTAGCTTGTATGATTGTTTTCCAGCCTTTCACTTTCAATCTCCATGCGTCTCTGGGTCTAAGATGTGTCTCTTGTAGACAGCATATGGATGGGTCATATTTCCTTATCCAGTGTCCCAGTCTGAATCTTTTGATAGGTGAGTTTAATCCATTGACATTCAGTGTTATTACTATCAAGGAATTATTTGTGTTAGCCATATTTTGATTGGATTTGTGTTTGCCATATTTTGTTTGTATATTTTTTTTGTCTTTTTTGTTGTTCTTGTTGGTCTTATACTCTCCTCCAACTTTGCCTTTCCTGTTTTTTCCTTTCTTCCTGCAGAACTCCCTTTAGAATTTCTTGAAGGGGAGGTTTCTTGTTGATATACTCTTTCAGTTTCTGTTTGTCTGCGAATATTTTGAACTCTCCATCATGTTTGAATGCTAGTTTAGCTGGATAGAGTATTCTTGGTTGGAAATTTTTTTCCTTTAGTACCTTGACTATATCATACCACTGTCTTCTTGCCTCCATGGTTTCAGAAGAGAAATCAGCACTTAATCTAATTGAGCTTCCCTTGTATGTGATGGTTTTCTTTTCTCTTGCTGCTTTTAGGATTTTCTCTTTGTCTTGAGCATTGGATAATTTGACAAGTATATGTCTTGGGGTGGGCCTGTTGGGGTTTATGACTTGTGGAGTGCGCTGTGCTTCTTGGATATGTACATCTGTCTCTTTCAGTAGATTTGGGAAGTTTTCAGCCATTATTTCCTGCAACACTCTTTCTGACCCCTTTCCCTTCTCTTCACCTTCTGGAATGCCTATAATACGTATGTTTGAGCGTTTTGCATTGTCATTCAGGTCCCTAAATCCTAATTGGATTTTTTCTATCTTCTTATTGACCCCTTCTACTATCTGTTTGATTTCTGATGTTCTGTCTTCCACATCACTAATTCTCTGTTCTGTCTCTTCTAGTCTGCTGATATTTGCTGCAAGTGTATTTTTGATTTCTTGAACTGTGGTGTTCATTCCCATCATATCTGTTATGTTTTTGCGTATGTCTGCAATTTCCCCTCCAAGTGATGTCTTCATGTTGTTAACCTCTTTCATTACTGCATCAAATTTGTCGGTGATAAATGTTCTGAGATCTTTCATTGCTTGTGCCAAGTTTTGCTCCCCTTCGTGATTATTGGTTTGTTGATTGGATTCAGCCATGTTTTCCTGATTATTGGTTTGGTTCGTAGATTTTTGTTGCTTTCTGGTCATCTCTTTATTTTGACGAATTTAATCAGTTCCTTAGCTTCTTTGTCTGCTCTTGGAGGTTAATTAGTTGTTATTTTTGCACAGGTGTTATATCTTCTCTTTGTCACTTTTTTCTTCTTATTCTAGTTACTTGTTGTTGGTTAAGTTCACTTTAGAGGAAAGTATTAGTGTTGGGGAAAGGCAATTGTGTAAGCAAGGGAAAAGTGTAAAGTTGTATTGGTGATGTATGTTAATAAAGCAGGAATATGAGATCTGGAAGGATGGAGGTTAGATTCATGTAGATTGTATAGAGTTATAGCTGTAGGTAGAGTACCTTTTATGAAGTTGATGACTGAATTTGGGAGGAATATGGTATGAACTACACAGCTATTGTTTTCATGAGAGAGGGAAAAAGAAAAGAAAGGTAATAGTTTCAAGAGTGGATAATAGACAGAAAACAGAACAAAGGTATTAGAAATTAAGAGTTAGACACTTTGTGGATCAAAGAACGGGAGGTGGGGGGTGGAATATAGGAGAGACAGTAGATGATAGTGGATATCAAGATGCAGGGGAAGGGGGATAGTGTAGGTAGCCTAAATCAGTTCACACAGAAATGAGGCAGTGGAGGATGGGAAAACCCAGCAAATGTGAGGTGTTCCCTGTAGCACCTATTGTATACTTGAATTAAAATAAAAATAAGTGGAAGATGAGGGACAAGAGGGAAAGAGAAAACCGAAAAAAAAAAAAAAACAAACTAATTATAATAAAGAAAAAAGAAAGGCAAGAAGAAAGGAAGAAAGAAAAAGAGGATGGGCAAACGGTGGGGAACGGATAGGGAGAAGAGAGATACAGGTACACACGTGTCACAATTGCAACACTATCTAAAACAACAACTTCCCCCCGCTTTGCCCTAAAACCCCCCCGTCTGTCTGCCCAAATGGGTCTGCAAGCACCTCCCTTCCCACAAACCCCCAATAGGCCGCCCAGGGCCCACGAACTCCCCAGTACTGCAGATGCTCAAAAAAAAAAAAAAAAAAATTAAGTAAAATTAAAAAACAAACAAACAAACAAACAAACAAATAAACAAACAAAAAAAAAAACAGAAACCCCTCCGCAGGCCCGGCTCCGCCCGCCGCGGAGGCTTGGACCGGCTCTGCCCGGCTCCTCACGCTGCCTTGGCCTGGCCTGGCTCCGCCCAGCTCCGCTCGCTACAGCGGCCCAGCCGGCTCCGGCGTCCACCTCCCGCCACCGCGGCCTGGACCGGCCCTGCCCGGCTCCGTACCCGCCGCGGCCTGACCCGGGCCCGTCAGGCTCCAAGCGCTACCGCGGCCCGCAGCCGGGGCCTGACCCGGGCCCGCCCGGCTCCAAGCGCTACCGCGGCCCGCAGCCGGGGCCTGCACCGGCCCCGCCCGGCTCCAAGCGCTACCGCGGCCCGCAGCCAGGGCCTGCACCGGCCCCGCCCGGCTCAAGCGCTACCGCGGCCCGCAGCCGGGGCCTGCACCGGCCCCGCCCGGCTCCAAGCGCTACCGCGGCCCGCAGCCGGGGCCTGCACCGGCCCCGCCCGGCTCCAAACGCTACCGCGGCCCGGCTTGGCCTGGCTCGGCCCCGCCTGTCCTCGCTCACCGCCGGCGCAGCGCGGCCCGGCTCCGGCGTCCGCCGCTGCGGCCCGGCCTGGCTCAGCCCCACCGAGCGGGGCTAGATGCCTCGTCTCCGCCTACCCAAGAAGGGAATCCTCTGCAGGTAGCTGGGATCTCCGTGTATATTTCACAGACGAATCCTCTCTGTTACCTTCCCTCCAAATTGATGTCCAGACACCTCCGGACCAGCAAAAATCCCGAAACAATCCGGTCCCAAAGAGTCTCCAACGCCGCCCAGCCGATTCCCTGCAGAAGACTCTAACAGGGATGTTCACTCAGCCGCCATCTTGCCCCCTCCTCTCCTGGATGGTACTTCAGAGGCAATCACCAGACATTGTAAATCCTCACAGGGCCCACTGGATGGAATGGAGGAGAGTATGGGCTATGATGTGAACCAATGTATATGAGGTGCAGAGGTGCCCAAAGATGTACTTACAAAATCCAATGGATGTGTCATGATGATGGGAACGAGTGTTGTTGTGGGGGGGGGAGAGAGGGGGGGTGGGGGGATGGGGTTGAATGGGACCTCACATATATATTTTTAATGTAATATTATTACAAAGTCAATAAAAAATAAAAAAATTAAAAAAAAAGTACATAATGCTAACACATGCTGTCAATAATTGGGTAGATTGGGGAAAAAATATACCAAATGTAAGATATTGGATATAGTTAGTGGTAATATTTTGATGATGCTCTTTCATAGTATGTAACAAATATTTCATAATAATGCAAGGTGTTTTGGTGGAGTGATGGCTGGGAACCCAGTATGTTGATATACATATTTGTTTTGTAAATTAACAGTTTTCACTATATGCTTATTGTTTATGTATGTTCATGTAAGAATAATATACTTAATAAAAATTATTAAAATTTAAAAAAAAAAGAAAAAAAAAGAAAAAGTAGCTCACTGAATATGCAGAAGTTAGGTAGGGAAGGCATTGGCAACATTTGCAAAAATAACAACAATGAAAGTTCTGCTTTCTTCTTGTTAGGGAGGTTGTCTCTTGAAATGATATATACTCTAAATGACGAATTTACCTTTAGTATCATTATTGTATACTACAATATTTACTGGGAAGCAAATTTGGCTCAATGGATAAGCATTCACCAACCACATGGGAAGTCCAAGGTTCAAATCCAGGGCCTCCTGACCCATGAGGTGAGCTGGCCCACATGCAGTGCTGATGTGCACAAGGAGTGCGGCGCCATATAGGGGTGTCCCCCACGTAAGGGAGCCTCGCATGCAAGGAGGCGTCCCATAAGGAGAACAGCCCGGGAAGACAAAAGCACAACCTGCCCAAGAATGGGGCTGTGGGGCTGCACACATGGAGAGTTGATGCAGCAAGATGATGCAAAAACAAAACAACACATAGATTCTCGGTGCCACTGACAAGAATACAAGCAGACACAGAAGAACACACAGTGAATGGACACAGAGAGCAGACAATTGGGGGGGAAAGAGAGAAATAAATAAAAATAAAGAAATCTTTAATATATATATAATACTGATAAAAAGAGATAATATCTCATATTTGTTTATACATTCACCAGAAAAAGTTCTTTTGTGGTCATTTGTAATTCTTTATTATTTTTTGTTGCTGCTGCTGTTGCTCTTTGCCATCTTGCAATAAAAAGCTAACGGGATCTCAGGTTTTATAGACGCCAAATATACAATTTGGTTTTTGTCACATTTCAATGCATCTAGACATAAAGTCAGCTTATACAGGATAAACAATGTGCTTCTGTTCTGCACTGAATTTCATTAAATTCATTTTGCCCGTCAGTCCTTTAAATTAAATCCAATTGGTCAAGCTTCCAACAAAGGATGTTGGAAATAAATTGTAGCCTGAAACTCTTCAGGAAATTTTTGTAATTTCATTACTAAATGCTGATATTTTATAGGGTACATTGGTGTCTTTCACTGAATATAAATTTGTAGACCCAGTATTTGCTTATCTTTAACCAATAACATTTCTAAACTTGTTAATGGCACTAAAAAGGCTGAGGTGGCTTTCATGAGGAATTACTTGATACAAGATAACTAAACCAAACTCTCTCTGTCTTGAAAACATGAAAACACTGTGGACAGTCTTCATCCACGAATTCTTGACCTCAGCCACTCACATATGTTTTGGGCACCCATCGTCCCCTTCTCTCATGCACTCCTTGGACACAATTCTAGGCATTCCTGAGGTTAATGCACCTCATTAGTTAGAATCTTCTCTACTTGTGACCAACCTGGATTTTCTCAAAGAAGAATAGCTTTTCTTCTACCAAAAGTATCAGGAAAACATGCTGAGAAAATTATACACTTCCAGGAAAACATATTTAATGATAAACAACATCAACAACTACAGGAAATGGATACTTCATACACTGTTGGTGGAAATGTAAAATGGTGTAGCCACTTAGGAAAATAATCTGGTTGTTACTCAAAATATTAAACATAGAGTTATCATATGACCAATCCTGCTCCTAGGTGTGGACCCAAGGGAAATGAAAACACATTTCCACACAAAAACTTGTGAATGAATGTTCTTAGCTGCCTTAATTATAACAACCAAAAGGTATAAACAACCCAAATGTCCATCAACTGATGATATATAAAATGTGGTATATGCATACAATGGAATATTATTTTACCATTAAAAGGAATGTACTTTTGATATTTGAGACAACATGGATAAACCTTGGAAACACTATGCTAAGTGAAAGAAGCCAGTCACAAAAGACCACATAGTGTATGATTCCATGACTCCATTTCTGTGAAATGTCCAGGCTAGGCAAATCCATGCAGACAAGAACTAGATTTTGGTTGCCTAGTGCTGAGCTGGGGGTTGTGGCAGAAAGGGGAATGACTGCCAATGGGATATGAGATTTCTTTTGGGGATGATAAAAATGTTCTAAAATTAGTTATGGTGATGGATACACAAGTCTGTGAATATGCTAGAAACCATTGAAGCACACACTTAAAATAAGTTAATTGTATGGTATATGAATTACATCTCAATAAAACTGAGAGAAAGGGGAGAGGAAGCCACAGAGCAAGAACCTGAAGCAATAAAACATGGAAAAGAAAGGAGAGACCAGCAGATGTAACCACATGCCTTGCCATGTGAGAGAGGAGTCCAGGATCACCAACAGCTGGACTTCAGGAAGAAGGCATCATCTTGATGATGCTTGGTTTGGACATTTTCAGGACCTCAGAACTGTAAGCTTGTAATCTAATAAATTCCCTTTGTAAACATCAACACATTTCACGGTATCTGCTAGAGTAGCTTAGCAGACTAGAACAAGTTACAAGTGTGAGTATGTGCTATGGAGCCAGAGAGACCTCAGGTCAAATCTCAGCTCTGTCAATTAATAGCTGGGTAACCTTGAACTGAACATTTAACTTTATTTAGCCAAAGACTGATCTGGCTCAGCTAATTCCTATACAGCAAATACATTTGGACTGTTCAAAGTGTTTCTCTATTCTAGAATATTTGGGTCATTTATGATGCTTTTGACAAAGATTTTAGACTTAAACAATGAAAATGGACTTTTAGAAAGCCAAGTTTAACCAATTTCATTAAAATGTATGTCTTTTAAAATTATAGTAACAGAAAGAATATATAACCATACCTATGGACACCATGGTAGGAAAAAATGAGCAGTTATAGCAGAACAAGATGCAGTGTCAAATTCATAAGTTGTATTTCTAATAATGGGTTTGTTATCAGTGACATAATCAAAATATTCTATTTCTAACCTGATCAGTATAAATAAGGTAAATTGTGAATTTGTATTTCACAATTTCACAAGTGTCTTTGAATTTAATAAACTTCGTATTTTTTGTTAAGCAACTTAATTTTAGAATCACAAAGAAACACACCAACAATCATTCCTCCTCAAGTTGTTAATTGTTGAGCAGAGGTCAAGTATGTCCTCCCATGGCCCACTGAGTGGACTGTGGGAGAGTGTGGGTTATGGTGTGGACCATTGACCATGAGGAGCAACGGTGCTCAGAGATGTATTCACCAAATGCAATGAATGTCTCATGATCATGGAGGAAGTTGTTATTATGGGGGGAGGAGTGGGGTGAGGGGGGTGGGGGGTATATGTGGACCTCATATTTTTTGAATGGAACAATAAAAAAATTAAATACAAGAAAAAAAAGAGACATGCAACATGTGCTTTGGAGTTGGACAGACCTGATTCATAACTCAGGTTGGCCTTTTATTTGCGATGTGACTTTGATGAGTTACTTTATCTTGGTTATTCTCAGTGGCAGCAAATTGACTACCCAATATCCATTCTCCTTTTCATACTTATACACAAACCCCAGTTAGTTTTTGGCATCCATGTGCCAAGTTAATATTTAATTTTCCTTGGCTTGACCTTAGCCAATGAGATATATAAGGAAATTCATGAGAAGGGCTTCCAAGAAAGATTCTCATCCAGGAGCAGAATCACCAGGCAATCAATTTTAGCCATTTCCAAAAAAATAAAATAAAATACAATAAAAACACACACAAAAAAACACACACAAAAATACAAACAAAATTAAAAAAAGGGGGAGTGGGGGGTATATGGGGACCTCATATTTTTTAATGTAATATTTAAAAAATCAATAAATACAAAAAAATAAAACAAAATAAAAAGACAAAAAAACAAACAAAATTTTTTTTATCCATTTCTCTTCTGCTTTCCCCTTTGTCTCTGGTGTAGACACAGTCCCTGAACTAGAAGCAGCTGTATTGTACATGAGGAAGCACATGATACAATAAGATGGCAGAGGATTTCTTACACGTCATGGAGCAAATGCACCATCCCTGGACACTAAACCTCTGAACCTTTGATATATGGAAAAACTTAAAATCTCATTTGCTTAAGCCCCTTTTTTCTAGGTTTTCTGTTGCTTGCAGCAGAGCACATTCTAATAGTCTCCCATTCTGATATTATGGCATCATACTTAATGTTATTTGCTTATCAAAATATTTAGCACATGGTAGATGCTAGGAAATGTTAATTACTAATGTTGTTAGCAGAGATTCTATCAAAAGCCTTAAGAGGCATACTTGAGATCCCTAATGTCTGAGGCAAGACATGAGTTGGGGAGGGACATGAACCCAAATATAGAGCTATCAATTTTTGTAACTATTTACTTTTATAAAATCTGTTTGGCTTCTAGTTGCACCTTCACTCAGCTAGGGAAGGCTTCTATATTACACACTTAACCTTGGAGCTACTGCTGTTTTCCCATGGTTTTGAACACATCAATAATTAACCGATAACTTTTCTGTTACTGTGGGCAATTAATAGGAGCTACACAGCTTTTGTTATATCAATTTTCCTGTATCTGAGGAGCAAAAAATTGATTTCACAAACTTACTGGTGTGTATTGATCCAATACCTATCCCTAGGTCATTTCTATTTAATGCTTTTGTGCAGTCACTGAAAAAAGTCTCAGGACTGTCAAATGAAATGCAGTTCTGTGGAGTTTTATCTATTACACCACTTTGCAAGTATTTTTGGTATCAGTAATATACTTTCAAGCTTGGAGATCTAGATATTTTCTTTCCATATGTTTTCATTTCTGGAAAATAAAAATAGAAACCAGCTAAAAATTATCTTTCATTAAAATCTGAAATCTCAGAAGACACTTTGCAAAGGAATTAGAAGCCCGTGTGTGTGTTTTAAACAAAAGAATAGGATTTGTGTTTTAACCCTCTCTCTTAGATTTCATTAACTGGCTTGACAATATATAATAGAACTATGTCTCCAACACTTTATTTGTTAGGGGTGATCTCTTTCTTCCTCTTCCCCAGGAGCCCTTAGTTAGACAAGGGTAACATTAAAAGATGGAGTTGAAGAAGGACAACCACCACACCATGGAGCCTAGAGTGATTACAACTGAAAATGGGAGGATTGCATCCAGCATCCAGGTGAAATCTGACCCTCCTCTTGACATAGAGGTGCAATGGACACAACCAATCCAATGTCCACATAGAAGAGGTGGCATTGGATTGGGAAAAGTGGACATAATGGACAAAGGGTATGGGGAAAGGCAGGAAGAGATGAGAGGTGGAGGCGTCTTTGGGACATGGAGCTGCCCTGGATGGTGCTTCAGAGGTAATCACCGGACATTGTAAATCCTCACAGGGCCCACTTGATGGAATAGAGGAGAGTATGGGCCATGATGTGAACCAATGTATATGAGGTGCAGAGGTGCCCAAAGATGTACTTACCAAATCCAATGGATGTGTCATGATGATGGGAACGAGTGTTGTTGGGGGGGGGGAGAGGGGGGATGGGGGGGTGGGGTTGAATGGGACCTCACATATATATTTTTAATGTAATATTATTACAAAGTCAATAAAAAATAAAAAAATTAAAAAAAAAGATACATTCAGTGTATGGCATAAAGACAATAAAATATATAAATCTTAAAAAAAAATAAAGACAGACATATCACAGAAAAAATAAATAAATAAAAAAATAAAAGAACAAAGAGAAGAAAGGCATGATGAGACTTCTATAATAATAAGCCTTACAAGCAAACCTAAATATTTCTTTACTGAAATAATTCCCTGTCAACCAATATGTATAAATTATCAGTTCTGTGTTGGGCACATTCTAGGTCCTAGAGATAATGCAGTGAGCAAAATGGTCAAGACCCCTGTCCTCATAGAGCTTATATTCAAAAGAAATAGAGGTGGTTGGAGAAGGGAAAGGTAAAATTAAAAACAAGTGAATAAACAGTGTCATTTCAGACAGTGTTGATGCTGTGGGGAATATTCTAGTAATGGAATAGAGATTAGGTGGCTTGGATGGGAATTTGCTATCAAGATAGGATGGTCAGAAAGTTTTTAAAGAGATGACATTTAAGCTAAAATTTGAATGACAAGGAGGAAAAAGAGCTGTACACAAGGTGAAGAACATTCCAGAAAGAAAGAAAAGCTTGTGCAAAAGCCCTAAGGCAAGAAATAGCTTGGTTGGTTCAAGAAGCAAACTTTCAGAAAGCGAGTGGCTGAGTGGCTGAAGAGAGCAAGGGGCAAATGGTAGAGGGTGAAGTGAGAACAGAGGCCAGATTGTGAAAAATTTTGCTCTTATAGACCATGGTAAAAACATTGGATCTTACATTCTGTGACTTGAGTAGCCACTGCAGGGCTTTAAGCATGGGAATGATTGGATCCAGTTCCTATATTGTTTCTTCAATCCCACTGTCCCTAACTAATTCTACATTTCATAGGAAGTAAAAGATTTTTTTTAATTACAAAGAATGTAAGTGTTTTCCCTCATACTTCAAAATTCAAAAGCTACTGACTTGCTTTGTAAAGCATGGTTTTCAGCCAAGAATGAGTTTTGTCCTCCAGGGACACTTGACAATATCTGGAGCCCTTTTTTATTTTAACAATGAGGGTGTGATACTGGATCTATTAGGCAGAAGCCAGAGATGCTACTAGATATCCTACAATGTGAAGCCTCATTCCCCCCACAATGCCCTGTCTGGCCCAAAATAACAATATTGCCAGGGTTTAGAAACTGTTCTGTAAAAGGAACTCAAACAATAGAATTGGAAGGACACTTATGACACTTGATCTAAAATATAAGAAGTGACTTTTGCTTGACTTGATGCTGGCCTCTTTACTCAAAAGATCCAACAACTCTCTTATAAATATATACACAAATGCAATTTTATGAATAGACCAAAAACAAAGCAGTCAGACCTCGGCTATGAGCTTTCCCACCAGTGATCAGTGTAGCTGGAGGGAAGAGTTCAAGAAAGAAACACTAACCTGTGCGACTGTGTTTCAAAGTCACTGCAGCTTTCAACCCATTGCTTATCAAAACAATTGCATTCACTTTGATAGACAGTGAGAAAACTGTTTTCCATATTCTTCCCTGGGATAGAAAATCTACAGCTTCTCCAACACCCCCGTAGATCTTATTAACAGCAATGTCCTCCTGAAAACGCTATCTCCTTGATGAGTAGGCAAATGCTCAAACATATGGCTTCAATAAAGTAGTGGTCATGCTATATATTTTCACTTTAGGACAACCAACTTTCTTAGTGTGGCATTTACTCTCCAGTTGAATTTTACTATCATTTCATCTGGAGGAAAATTGCCTGAAGATGTGATAGTATTATATTTCAGCCATTGTAGTTTTATTCTTTGTAATTAATAATACAATTGCTGTGTATGTCTCATTTTTGATGCAGTGCAAGAGAGACTTGGCAGTTGGAAGAATTTACAGAATGTGTTATGTTGTGTTGCTTAATAGCACATTAAGGAATCTTCCTTGCCTCTAAAGCAGTTCTGTTTGCTACATTCTAGTGAGACTGTAAGTTACTTTGACAGGGAAAACAGGAAAAAGAAGTCTATACTTATAAATATAAATAAGAACCCAGAAAAAAAGAAACAATTTCAAATTATTCCAAAATCTATATGATGATTGAGGATACTGATGTGCAGAAGCATGTAACTCAAACAGAAGACTTTTTTCTTTTCCTCTGATATCTTTATGAACATAATCAAGACTTTGATACAGCCTTTGCTAGATATTATAATCTTGCTAATGTTTATGAATATATATAACTCATTTCTAATTTAGGCATTTACATCTCCCTAAAAATAAATTCCCTGTAATTCTGTTCAAATTAAATATTTTTTAAAAGTCTACCAGAGCCTGTCTCCTCTGTAAGAATAACAGAAGAAGGCTATTTCATAGATATGTAAGACTGTTCTAGTGTAAAATAGTCATAAAATTGATGGTAAGATATTACTATGTTCTTCAACATATTAAGTATATAGGAGAGATAAGAAAGGAAAAGGTTTCTCAAGATGGAGATTTGTTATTGAATTGAAATAATAGAAGATTAAGAAAAGAATTTTTATTCAAAGGGAAACATAATGTTCCACTTTCCTGATGAGTTGTTGCAGTGTTAAAGTTAATCAATTCTGCTTGGTGAGTGCTCCAATGCTAAACTCCTAGAATGAGGTTGGGCCTTAATCCTATTCTTAGAGTCTTTATGGAGGAGAAGAAGGTAGAATTCAACTGAGCCCAAAAAAGAAAGGAGAGGATGTCACTGTGTGATGGGAAAGCCAAGGAACCAAAAGATTGATGTCCAGGCAGAACCTACAGATCCTGGGAGAAAGCATTCAAGTCTCTGAAACCATGAGCTAATACATTCCTGTTGGTAAGCCACACCATGTGTGGTATTGTCCTAGAGCTGGCAAAGTAAGACACATCCAACATGTATTTCTTAAATAATCTGTTCTATTTTAAAAGTAAAAAACACTAGGGTGCATTACCAAACCATTAATCATTATAGGAAGAACGCCCAAAATCCATTCATAAAGTGGAGAATATTTACAGTTAAAATATAGATAAGTTATCTATCTATCTATAATCATCTTAATTCCAAATTATTCAAAGAATTAAGGCAAAAGTATGAATTGGAATATATCACTGGCACCTCACACTCAGCATTACATTTGTAATCAGTGCCTTTGCACAGTGTGGAAAATGTAGTGATGTTTATTATTTCTTTAATGCATCCTAAGAAAACAGCTGATAAAATATTGAATAACACAAATGAGTGCCCATCTAATGTTTGGCTTCCTGGTGTTCCCAAGGTGATAGTAGAGAGGAAATAGTTCTTTTATCAGTAAGAACTCCATACCCTCTTAACTAAAATGACATCATTTTAATAACCATTTACTCCATCAGTGAACATGAGGTTGAATCAAGTTATCGACATGTACTCACATCATATAGATTCTTATTTGGTATATTGTTAGTGAGACAGATAAATAAATTACTGCTATGTAGCTATTGATACATGAACACTCTTGTGTTGCTAATATGAATGAATAAAATAAAATTGAGTCCCTTGTTTCTATAATCTTTTTTTGCCCCTAAGATATAAAACATGCTATACCATCTTAGAAAGATAAGATGCAATAAAGGGCCAAATGTTACACTCTTTCTCCAGATATCTGCCACCAAGTTACCCTTATATGATGATAGAAACAAAAAATAAAAGCACGGGTGAAAGCATTCCTGAAAAACTCCAAAAAAGTTAAGAACTAAAATCTTTCTCATTATTCCCATTCCCAGGAAATGGAAACACCGCCACTGTGGCATGTTTCAGCAAGACTCAAGGTGAGGGGCAAAAACAATCCTAAACCTGCAACTCCATCTCAGAATGTCTTGATCATTTACCATTCCCTCTGAACAAATATCACTTATCTGATTTCTTTCTACTTTACCTGCTAGTCCCCTTGAAGAGCTGCATTTGACATTCAGTAACAAATCACATCCTTTAAGGCTCTTAAGTCACTTACCACCTTCTGATGTCTTGATGTTTAAGTCTTGTGCAAGACTATCACTCTCTTCCAAGCCAAAAATGTGCTTTCTAGAAATCTGCACAACTTTCCCCAAACGTCAAGTCCCTGTGCAATTGGCCTTCTTGAGGGAGGTCTTTAAAATGACATCCCCCCAAAAAATAGCTGTTTTCCTGCATCACACAAAAGATCTCAGAATAAGGTATTACTAAACTAACTTCACTGGAGTTGTCCTCATAGTGAGAAAATGCACATTAACATATACTCTATGCTAATTGTTTTTCCCTATAGAAAATGAATTTAAATTAATTTAAATGACAGATTCCTAACACTATTTCTATACTTGATCGTAACCAAAAGGCCAAGAAGCAATTAATTAATCCTATTTCTAGATATCAGTGTGAAATAAAAATCAAGGCAAATGCCCAATTCTAGAAAACAGAAATAAACTAGGTGTCTCTTTTTGTATGTGTGGTGATGGACATCAAGGAAATTGCATAAATGTGTTTACACTTCTTCCTCGAATTGCAATTTGGAATATATGAACAAAAGTCAGTGGTGTATAAATAAACCTCTAGTTTTTGTGTGTTTTGTTTTAACTAATGTTCCTCTTAGTCTTCCTACCATGTGGGCCAACTGATCTGGTGTCTAAACAATTTCACATCAAAATAACCAATCAGTCCAGCTATTCCAGAGAGCTTGTAGGATTTTGTGGGTTTGAAAAATGAACACTTTGAATATTACAGGTTCAAAGAGGCATCCACAGTGAAACAATTATGTCCTTAAATACATAACAGGAGTTTCTGCCAGGAGCTCTGGTGGTCCCACTCTCTGAGTAGGCAAGCTTAAGAAAACACTTGTATGATGGAGACATCTCGGTTCTGCATCTGCCTCACATTTACCACTGGGCTTGGTCATCTGTTACAACTTCCCCAAGCCAATCTCTTTCTTATTTGTATGTGGAATAGAGGCATTCCCTAAGGAAATACACAAGAATGAGGTGTTTTATGGGTGCAGTCAGGATGTAACAAATGACTTACAGCAACTATCTGAAATGTAGAGGTTTTGCATTTTCTAAGTCCATTTACTAGACTTCTACTATACTCTGGAGACCTAACCAAGACCCTAAATGTTTCATCATGTCTGGAAAACTCTAAAAGATGAACTTTTTATAAAGTAATAAGTTTCTCTGGGCATATCTGTTGCTTCCAGGAAACCATAACTATGATGGTTATTAAATATACTGGGCTAGTAGAAATGCCCTGAATGTTTCAGCTGCCATCAAAATAAATAAAAGGATGCCAAGTGTTACAGATGACCCACCTTAGTCTCAAGAGTAAACCACTGTCACATGTTGCCTGGTATGTTTTTTGTCATAACTCAATATTTACCAAGAATTATATAGAATAGAGGCCATTTTAAAAAAGAACTGCTATAGCCCAAACAAAATTTTCAAATATATTTAATAGTAGGCACACTTGACTACAGTTAAATAATGAAAGGTTAATGTAATAATGTCCTAGCTCATTCCCTATCTTTGTGAAAACTTCACTCTTTTATTATTAAATTAATTCTCTTAATGCTCAGGACATATCACTCCTACTCAAAATCCTTTAATCCCTCCTTAGTAGACACTGGGTGAAGTCCAATCTTCTCATCATGGAACCCAAGACATGGTAAGCTGCCCTACCCCTACATTTTGCCCATGGACTTTTGGTTATGCTAACAGAACACTCTGGGTTCTGGACGTCTAGGTTCTTGACTTATGTCACATGAAAGAATTTAAAGACAGCCATAGGGTAGGAAAGGGAGTAAAGAGTTTATTAAGAAACAAGAAAAGAATGGGTGTTCCTTGATATGGACTGCACATGCTGCAGGGTGAGTCACACAGGCAGAAGCCTCAGGTTATGTCTTTTAAAACCTTGACTCCTCCCCCTTCTGAATGTTGGAAAAATCTCCAGCCTTTTGCTCTTCTGATTGGTTGCCTTATGACCCCCACCTCTTAGCTCTCAGAGGCCCAATGAAGAGGCCTATTTGGGGTTATCTGGGGCATCTCCTTGACCCCGGAAAGAGTTTCCAAGTACAATCTTGTAGCTGGGTCTTGGGAAATTTTTCCAGCAGGCTTCCACTCAGGAGGTTTCTGGGTAGAGTCTCACGGCCATGTTGTTTGTCCACCATGTTGTCTGTCCACCATGTTGTCTGCCAGGTCTTCAGCTGTGACCCAAGTCTTCCCTTTCCCAATGCTAGCCTGCCCCAGTTATCCACTCCTAGTCCAGACAATACAGCACAAGAATGGAAAGTAGACAATCCATCTTAACAAAGATGTCACATTAGAAATATTTAGCAACTATCTTTTAAAAATGCAGGTCTTTTCCTATTTTTTTACAGTTTGAAAATTTTTTTTCTTTATTAGAGAAGTTGTGGGTTTACAAAACAATATAGTACAGGATTCCCATATACCACCCCACCACCACACCCCTTGCATTGGTGTGGAACATTTGTTACAATTGATGTAACATTTGTAACAATTCTGCTCCATACTAAGTGTAAGTAGATTATACAGAATATAATTAACCTCCCTGTGCCTCAGGTTTCTCATTCATAAAATGTAAATATTGACGGGCTGCTCGCTCCCTGAGGGGTCGGGGGTCAGCGGGGGTAGACGGAGGGGCTGGCACGGCTGACGATGATGCTCTAAGACCCAGGCGAGGAGTGGGCCAGAGCAGGGCTTCTAAGGCAAGGGAGGACGCGTGGTAAGGAGAGACCACGGAGACAGTCTGGAGTGCAGAGCAAGTCTAATTTATTACAGAAGTGCAGGGGTTTATATAGAGAATGAGGGGGCGGGGGTAGAGCAGGAGGAGTGATGGTTACGGGGCGGCTGGGGGTTGGCAGAGACTCGTGGGCGGACTTGTGGTCTTGTGTCGTTAGCTGTTACTAGGGAAGTGGGCAGATTTTAGGTTAGGATACAACATTTGCCCCTTTTTCTTTTTTGAGAAGGTGGGGGGGTAAGTGGTAAGTGAGGGGTTTGCTGGAGTGTGTATTTATGGACGTGTGTAGGCTATATTGGCCGCTAACAGGGGGCAGGTGGCAGGTCCAAAGAGTGGCAGGCAAGCAGAACAGACCAGCTGTGCTACACATGAGTGGTGGGCTGCGCACTTCCCCCACTAGGTGCGGCTATGCTTGCCATTCAAACCTGGGCCTGCCCCGCCCCCTGCCTGGCCTGGGAGGGAGAGCGAGGTTGGTAGCTAAGGTGGGGAACGCACGGACTGGGGGAGCAATGGAATGCATTGCGGGGTTCTTGGTTGAGTAGTCTTTGATTTCTTCTTGGGGCGGGCTGAACAGGGCTTGTTGGAGGGGCTGTCTTCAGTGGCGAGCTGATGGTACTGGATGCGCACGAAGGACGTGAGGATTGCATTGGTTTGGTCCTTGGTGAGCTGGATGATTTTCTTGACAGCCCAGAGCCCTATGGTAAGAGCTAGGAAAATTATTATTAGCGGGCCTAGGAGAGGGAGGAGGTATGGGAGGAGGGTATGGAAGACTCCGGAAAAATAGTTAGCTGCTTCACGCTCTTTTTGGCGCTGCTCTAGTCCTTCTTGGACCTTTCTTAAGTTGTCCTCAGCAAGGCCAGTAGAATTGGCGTATATACAGCACTCTTCTCCAAGGGCAGCACAAAGGCCTCCCTCTTTGAAGAGGAGAAGGTCAAGGCCCTGGCGGTTTTGGAGAACTACTTCAGAAAGGGAATTGAGAGAGTTTTTAAGATGGGAGATAGCGACTTGGAGGTGGGAGATATCACTGTCGACAGCTTGCCTGAGGGAGGAAAGGGAAGAGGATTGTGTGGCAAGGGCGGCGATTCCTGTGCCTGCTCCGGCGAGACCTAGAAGGGTAGCAACTGTGAGGATGGTGATAGGTTCTCTTTTCTGGAGGTGAGCAGGGAGTTTTTGACTCTGAAGGGTGGAGAAGAACTCTTCATCACTGTGAAAAAGGACTCGAGGGGCTAGGAGAATGAGTAGACAGGTTTCATTTGTGGCATTGAGGGTGGCGACGTTGAGGCAGGGGGTTAATCCCGTGGAGGTACAAAGCCATTGGGAGGTGTTATGAGGAATTAAGAATTTGGCGGAAGCGTTGGGAGAGGAGTAATTGGAGCAGACATCTAGGAGGGGATGGGAACCTTGGCGAGAATGAACACAGCGCCCTGTGGAGGAAACAGATTGGAAGGTTAAGGGGACAAAGGAGGTGTTCCAGTTGCATCCGGTGGGGGAATTTTCAGAGGATTCACTGAAGGTGAGGTTTGTGGCGACGGGCTGGTATAGAGGAAGGGAGGGGGAGAGACAAAGCCAGCAGCTTGCAGTGAGGTTGGGGTGGGAGGAGTTTAGAGAGGTGTATGCGGCTCTGATTAGGTTAATGAGGGGGCTGGAGTACTGAGTGGGGGGTAAACGAGGCTTGGGGTAGTGGGAGCTAAGGGGGGCAGTTGTGAGAGAGGTGCCGGGTGAAGGAGAGGGCGAGGCAGAGAGGGGCGGAGAGAGAGGCTGAGCCTGTGGAGGATTGAGAACTTGATTTGGGCCTACTGGGGTGGAATGAGCGGGAATTGGCTTCTTTTTTATAATGATAAAGGCGCCACAGTCGTATCCGGTGGCAAATAAGCGGACTCCCCACGTGCGGCCAGACAGCCAGACATCATTTGAGGGATTTTTGACCATGAGGGTTATGCTGTTCCAGCCCTTAGTCTCAGTCAAGATGAGGTATGGGTCTTTGTTGGGGGCGCCAGACCACCCATAGGCTATGGTTTCGCATCCCCAGGAGGGGCAGTAATAGTCTGTAGGGTTATGGCATCCTCTGGCGGAGGATGGGCAGATGTAGAAGCCTGAGACAGAGGGGCTGCGCCCTCCCCACTCGCTAGCGGCGGGTGAGCCCATACATGGTTTATAGGAAGGGCTAGAGGACGGGCTCTTAATGAGTCCAGTGAGGTTACAGAGATTTGTTGTAAAGGAAGGGGCGGAGGCAGTTACGTTCGCGAGGAGAAGCTTTTCCTGCTGCCAAAGGGAGAGAGTCCAATTAAAAGGCTGTTGGAGTGGGTTGGAGAAGGCAGGCTGGAGAAGAGGAATGAGAAGGAGAAGGACTGGATATAGACGAGCTTCAGTCATCTGCTCTATCGGTGCTGTCATCTCGGGGGGCAGACGAAGAAGGGGTGCTCGGTGGTGGACTGTTGCTTGATAGCGCGGGCGCAGCATTTTCTGGCTGTGACGAGAGGGCTGGAACTTGATCACTGCAAAAGGTGCGACGCTGTCCAGCGAGGGCGGCGTAGGGTGTTTGTCAGATGGCGGCACGAGGGGGTCAGTGGCAGGTCGGATGCAACGCACAGGAATCCACAATGGTTGAGGCTCAGAATCTGGAAAGACACAAGCAAATCCTCGCCCTTGGGCAAGGAGGGGGGCTGGCTCTTGCCAGCGGTTAGTGAGGGGGTCCTTCCAGTGCACGAGGGGAACTTGGGAGGGCTGCCACATGGGACCCCAGTGCTTAAGAGTGGGGGAAAGGCCTTCTTTGTCAAAGGAGAGGAGATTATGGTGTATAAGGCAGGCAGTGATGATGTCAGCTGGTGACTTGTGAGGAGAGGTGGCTTGCTCTTTTTGGATGAGCAGCTTGAGGTGCTGGTTGGTTCTTTCTACAACACCCTGTCCTTGGGGGTTGTAAGGGAGGCCAAAATGGTGTTTGATATTATAGAGTTGCAAAAAGGCGGCAAAGGCGGAGCTACGGTATGCTGGTCCATTGTCTGTTTTTAGGTCCCAGGGGACTCCCATGAAGAGGATGCCCTGTCGAAGGGCTTTGATGGCGTGTTTGGCGGTTTCTCCGGTTTGCGGTATGGCAAAGCACATGTGTGAGAAGGTGTCCACTGCTACATGCAAGAATTTTAGGTGCCCGAAAGAATTAACATGGATGACATCTAGTTGCCATCTGGAGTTTGGGCGAAGGCCTCGAGGGTTAGCTCCTTGGGGTTGAAGTGGTCCAAGGGGGAGCAGAGGCGCGCATGTACAGCAGGAACGCACCAAGTGTTTGCAGGTTTCTATAGGTAAGTCTGGGAAAAGTTTGCGAATGGAACGGGCAGAGAAATGGAACTGTGAATGAAGTAATTTTGCTTGGTTGATGAGGTTTCCGAGCCGTGATTCATTGACTAGTCCTTCGTGATAATTTACACGTGAGAGCGCGGCACAACATGCAGAGGAGACAGCTTGGTCTGCCATGTCATTACCACGGGCGAGAGGTCCAGGTAAGCTAGAGTGACTTCGAATGTGAGCGATGAACCAGGGCGACTGTCTGGACTCTAGTTGACGCTGTAGAAATTGGAGCGCTCTGTCAATAGCGGTGTCTGTTGGAAAGAAGGTGGCCAACGGCAGAGCATGGCACACTTGCATAGTGTAGAGACTATCTGTGAATATGTTGAGTGGTTGGTAAGGGTAGGTGTGCAAAGCAGTGGCGACTGCGAGGAGCTCTCCTACCTGAACAGAGAATGCGTTTGCGAACACAAGAGTTCATGGCTCAGGTGATCCTGAGATGTAAATGACAGCTGCGTATGAGGTCTTGGAAGCATCGGTGAAAGCCGTCGCGGCAAATGGAATGGGCTTGCGGGCTGGCAGCGGATGGAACGGGGAGGAGAGTGCAAGCCGTGAAAGGCCTTGAAGTAGTCGATGGTGAGGATAATGATTGTCAAAGGAGCCTCGGAATGTTTCTACAAGTATTTGCATATTTTCATTGTGCATGAGTAAGTTGGTGGTGGCCTTGGCATCAAAAGGCCAGATAATTGTAGAAGGAGGAACTCCATAGGTATGCACGCAAAGTCCCACAAGATCGGAAGCGAGGGTGATCCATGCCCTCGTGAAAGGGCAAATTTTTGGAAGCTTGCTTTTGGAGGTATGTAGGTAAAGCAACGGCCCATCTTGCCAAAGAAGTCCGGTAGGCGTGATTGGGGTGGGAAGAACTAACGCAAGGATTGGCTGTCCTGGAGCGTAGCACTCGAGGCGACAGGCTTGAAGAGCCTCATTGACATCTTGTACGGCTGCTCACGCAGCAGGGGTAATGGTGATGGAGTGGGTGACCGCATTGGCAGGAAAATCTTTCGTTTGAAGAAGCTCGAAAAGAGGTTGCATTTGGGCCGTTGTGATTGGGAGAGCTGAGCGCAGCCAATTAATTTGGCCGCAGAGCTGTTGCAGTTCTGTAAGCGACATTTTTGGCGCGACTCGAAGCTTTGGTGCCACTGGCTTGACATAATGATGGAAGTGGAACCCCAAAAACTGAAAGGGGGTTTGAAGGCGAATTTTGTCTGACTGAACAGTAAGACCAATCTGAGCAAGGTTATGTAAGAGTGTGCTGATGAGAGCCTCGAGCTTGCGCGGGTCGTTGGCAGCGAGAAGAAGGTCATCCATGTAATGAATAATGTAGGTTTGTCCATTTGTTTCTTCACGAAGTGGATTAACGGCTTGGTTTACATAAAGCTGACAAATAGCTGGGCTGTTGCACATCCCTTGAGGGAGGACTCTCCACTGGAAACGTTGTGCTGTGCCCTGGTGGTTTGTGCGTGGCACAGTGAAGGCGAACCGCGGGCAGTCTCGTGGATGGAGAGGGATGGAGAAAAAGCAGTCCTTGATGTCGATGATTGCCGCATGCATATGCTGCGGGACTGCAGTGGGGTGCGGGCATCCTGGTTGAGGTGACCCCATTGGCTTGATGTGCTTGTTGATCTCACGCAGGTCATGGAGAAGGCAGTATTTACCAGTGCCTTTCTTGCTGATTACAAAGATAGGCGAATTATAGGGACTGGTGGATGGCTCAATGTGCCCTGCCTGTAATTGCTCCTCGACGAGAGCAGAGAGGCCTTGCAGTTTGTAGGCTGGCAAGGGCCACTGCTTGACCCAGATGGGCTCCTCTGTGTCCCAATCCAGAGGGATAGGGTCAGGCGTTGTGATGGGAGCAGTGGCCCCTATAAGGGGGGTGGGCAGATTGAGCGAAAGGGCTTCGGTAGTTAGGATGGCTCCCATTTGGCTGAGGATGTCTCTGCCCCAGAGGATGCCGCCAACGGTGGAGAGGATGAGGGGGCGGAAGCGACCGTGTCGGCCCTCTCAGTCCTCCCATTTGATAGGAGTGGCGCATCTCCAGGACTCGGCGGAGCCTGTGGCCCCAATTACTTGAGGTCCCTGCTCAAGAGCCCAGTGATTGAAGGTGGCAATTTCAAAGGGAATGCAGGAGACTTCAGCACCAGAGTCGAGGAGTCCCTCTAACCATTGCCCTTCGATTTTGAGCTCCATGACGGGCTTGGAGGCGCTTTTGATGGGAACTGTCCACATCAAGGCTTGGGGTTTCTCTGATGGGTGGCCTCTTGGGGGCGGGGCTGAGGCTTGCCCCGCTGGGAGTTTAAAGGTTGCCGAGGGTTTGCCGAGCGGCAGTCACGGGCCCAGTGAAATCCTTTTCCGCATCGCGGGCACAGGGTAGAAGGTCCTCTTGCGCGGCCTTGAGGACGAGATACAGGCGGCAGACGAGGCGCTTGGTTTGTTGGTGGTTGAGGACAGTCACGGGCGAAGTGACCTGTCTCTCCACATCGGAAGCATCTGGACGAGACTGCCATAGCTGATGCAAAGGCATTGGCTAATGTTTTGGCCTGTGGGTCTATTTTGCGGCATGCAAGAACCCAGTCATGGATGGCTTTGTCTCGCATAGTTGAGATGATTTGGTGGCAGGCTTCAAGGCTGCCTTCTATGATGAGGTCTTTTGCAAGGGCAAGTTGGGCTTCTTCCCTGCGAACTTTACGTTGACAGGCTTCAAGAACGCGGGCCACAAATGTGGCAAAGTCCTCATCTTTGCCCTGAGTGAGTTGGGTGATTTTAGTAGGACGCGTAGTGGAAACATTTCGGTAAGCTTGCAAGGCGATAGTTTTCAGTCGTTGCCAGAATCCTGGGTCGACATTGCGGTACAGCGCTGGATTGACAAAGGTGCCGGTACCGGTGTAGGCATCCGGATGGTCATTAACGTCTGTGCGAGCGTTGTTGGCCATTTGCCTTTCTGCTTCGGCTTGGAAGTGTGCTCTCCATTCAATGAATTGGCCTGGTGTAAGAATGGCTCGGGCTAAGTAGATCCAGTCGTATGGGAGGATGAGTTGGGCTCCTAGTTCTTCTAACAGCTGTTGTGCATAAGGGCTGCCAACTCCATCTTCTTTAACGGCTTTTCGAAGCGTTTTCATTTCGTCGTTGGTAAATGGGAACCATTCTTGTGGGCGCGCTGCAGTGGGCACCGGATTTAAGGGAAAGAGGTGCGTAGTTGGCTGGATGAGAACACGAGGATGTTGGGGCGTCCAGGAATTCGTGGCCTGCCATGAAGTTGCATAAGATGGCGGTGGTTGGCAACATGGCGGCTTTCCTGCCGGCGTGTGCTGAGATGGTGGCGGTTGGTTTTCCGGTTTATAACAAGATGGCGGCGGCCCCTCTTCCGGTCTACACCAAGATGGCGGAGGCCTATCTTCCTGTCTATACCAAGATGGCGGCGGCCTCTCTTCCTGTCTATACCAAGATGGTGGCGGCTGCTCTTCTGGTCTACACCAAGATGGCGGCGTGGCAGGAAGAGGTGGGTAGAGAGAGGCTGACTCTTTACCGGAAGGCTCATGCTTCCCTTTTTCGGGCGAGGAAGAAGGCGGAAGTTCGCCATCTTGAAGATTTGTGGGTGGGGACTCCCCATCTTTGGGTGGAGAAGAGGGGGGAAGTTCGTCATTTTGAGGCGGTGGAAGAAGGTGACGCTCAAGATCGGCATTGAGCTGCTCGGATAAGGACTCGGTAGCTGAGTTGGGAGTGTTTTCGTCATCAGGGTCGCAGTCGAGCGGCTGCGCAGCTGTCCCAGTGGAAATTTGGTAAGCGTCCTTTGGGGCTGGCGCACCAAGGAGGCAGGCGCGGATGGCCATGAGGGTGGGCAGGAGGCCGGGGGGAAACGACTTGCCATCATGCTCCATAGAGGAGGTGACGCGATCAATGAGACGCGAGTAAGTGTCTGGGCTCCAAAGGTGGCAGGTGGCTAGCCATGGATTAAAGGGCAACAGAAGGTCCCAGTACTTTTGGAGCTGTCGCATGGAGACTTTAACTTGGTTCGTATCAAGTAAGGCAGCTAGTGCCCTAACTTGGGGTGCCTGACGGGAGGATAGGCGCCTGCCTATGACCTTCGCCTGGGGCCGGTAACGAGGGGTCCTTACCTTAGAAGCGCGGCGACTGAAGAGACGAGGGGCAGCAACGGGCGGGAACCGGACACCGCAGGGGGTCCCTGTTCGGGCGCCAGATGACGGGCTGCTCGCTCCCTGAGGGGTCGGGGGTCAGTGGGGGTAGACGGAGGGGCTGGCACGGCCGACGATGATGCTCTAAGACCCAGGCGAGGAGTGGGCCAGAGCGGGGCTTCTAAGGCGTGGGAGGACGCCTGGTAAGGAGAGACCACGGAGACAGTCTGGAGTGCAGAGCAAGTCTAATTTATTACGGAAGTGCAGGGGTTTATATAGAGAATGAGGGGTCGGGGGTAGAGCAGGAGGAGTGATGGTTACAGGGCGGCTGGGGGTTGGCAGAGACTCGTGGGCGGACTTGTGGTCTTGTGTCGTTAGCTGTTACTAGGGAAGTGGGCAGATTTTAGGTTAGGATACAACAAATATTAATACCTGTCTTCCAGGTTTGCTCTGAGGATTAAAACTGTGCCTGTCCCATAGTAAACATTACATGTCATCATCATTAACTAGTCCCATGTTTTTAAATATCATCATAAAATACCTCTCTGGTTCCAACTTTTCCTACATTCCAAAAATATTTCCAGCAGCCAGACACATAATGGTGACTAGTATCTAATAAAAATCTCAAAATTAACATTAATGCCTATCTGAACACTTTACATAAGTCATGTCTACAGTTCCCCCCACTCATCCCATCTTCCTCATCTCAGATAACAGCCAAAAGGCTCTTGTTCTATTTCCAGGGTGCTTAAAGCAAATACCATGAAATGGGTCAGGTTAAACAATGGGAATTTATTTGCTTATGTTTAGTTTATGTGCTTAGTTTCTTTTTTTTTTAATTAGAAAAATTGTGGGTTAACAGAAAAATCAGGTGTAAGTACAGGATTCCCATATATCACCCTACCACCAATACTTTGCTTTGGTTTGGAATATTTGTTACAATTGATGGTGGCACATTTTTTATAATTATACTATTAATTGAAGTCCTAGGTTTAACTTAGGGTTGCTTGTTTGTGTAGCGTATTTCCCCAGATTTTTAAAAATTTGTATTCTGTTACCATATATACAATCTAATAGTTCTCCTATTAAACATATTCAGGCATATATTACAGTGCTGTTGTGTTCCCAATGTTGTTCTATCATTATCACCATCCCTTTCCAAAATATTTCTATCATTTCAAATAGGAACCCAGTATATTTGAAGTAGTTCCCATTCCATATCCCCACCCCAACCCCTGGTAACCTAAATTCTAGGTTCTGACTCTATGAGTTTGCTTATTCCAATTGTTTCAAATCAGTGAGATCACACAATATTTGTTATGTTTTTGTCTGGCTTATTTCACTCAACAAGATGTCTTCAGTGGCCATCCATGTTGCTGTATGTATCAGAATTTCTTTCCTTTTTAAGACTGAATAACATTCCATTGAATGTATATACTATATTTTATTTATACATTCATTGGTTGATGGACACCTGGGTTGCTTCCATCTTTTGGAAATTGTGAATAATGCCACTATGCAGATCAGTGTGTAAATAGTTGTTTGAGTTCTTGTTTTCAAATTCTTTTGTAGTATATACTTAATTGTGGAATTGTCAGATCATATTTTAGTTTTATATTTACCTTTCTGAGGAACTGCCAAAATGTCTTCCACAGCAACTGCTCCATTTTACATTGCCAGAAGCAACCAATGAGTGTTCCTATTTCTCTGCAACTTCTCTAACATTTGCTATTTTCCAGTTTTTCAATAACTGCTGTTCTAATGGGTATGAAATGGTATCTCATTGTGGGTTTTTTTTTGTTTTGTTTTTATTTATTTCTCTCCCCTTCCCCCCCCCCCAGCCACCCAGTTGTCTGCTCTCTGTGTCCAATCACTGTGTATTCTTCTGTGACAGCTTCTATCCTTATCAGTGGCACCAGGAATCTATGTTTCTTTTTATTGTTTCATCTTGCTGTGTCAGGTCTTCGTGCATGTGGTGCCATTCTTGAGCAGGTTGCACTTTCTTTCCCACTGGGTGGTTCTCCTTATGGGGTACACTCCTTGTGCATGGGGCTTCCCTATGTGGGGGGCACACCTGTGTGGCATGGCACTCCTTGCACACATCAGCACTGTGCATGGGCCAGCTCCACATGGGTCAAGGAGGCCCAGGGTTTGAACCACATGTGGTAGGCAGATGCCCTATCCATTGGGCCAAGTCTGCTTCCCTCATTGTGGTTTTGATTTGCATTTTCCTGATGGCTAATGATGTTGAGAATGTTTGCATATGCTTTCTGCCCATTTTTATATCTTCTTTGGAGAGATGTCTGTTCAGGTCTTTTGCCCATTTTGTAATTGGGTTGTTTGCCCTTTTGTTGTTAAGTAGAAACATTTCTTTATATATGTTGCATATAATTAAGACACTATCAGGAAACAGATGTGGCTCAACCAATTGGGCTCCTGTCTATCATATAGGAGGTCCAGAGTTGAATGCCCAGGGCCTCCTGGTGAGGGCAAGCTGGCCCACATGGTGAGTTGGCCCACATGGATTCTGTCCCATGCGGGAATGCTGCCCCATGCATAAGTGCCACCCTGTATGGAATCCCGCCCAGTGCAGGAAAGCCTCCCTGCACAGGAGACCCAGCTGATGCAGAGAGCTGGTGCAACAAGATGATGCAACAAGTGACACAGAGGAGAGAAAATAAGAAGACATAGCAGAACAGGGAGTTGAGGTGGCGCAAGAGAGTAATCACCTCTCTCCCACTCCGGAAGGTCCTAGGATCAGTTCCTGGAGCCACCTAATGAGAATACAAGCAGGCACAGAAGAAAACACAGAGAATGGACACAGAGAGTAGAGAATGGGGGGAATGGGGAGTAGGGGGAGAAATAAATAATAAAATAAACAACAACAACAAAAAGACACTATCAAGGCAATGCTTTCTTCCTAAAGATCAGTTGCTGGCAATCCTTTGTTCTTCTGCCATACTGCAAGGCATATGGCAGCACTGCTGGTCTTTCCCTTCTTTTCCAGGATTCATTGATTTTAGATTCTTGCTGCGATGGCTTTCTACATCTCTAAATTTCATTCTCTCATAAAGGACTCCAGTGGTAGACTTAAGAGTCATTGTGATTTAGGTGGGTAGCACATGAACTGAAGTATTCTCATCATAAGGTCCCATTTATAATGGGTCCACATCCCCAGGAATGGATTAAATTTAAGGACATGTTTTTCTGGGGTACATACAGCTTTAAACACCACACCTCTCTACTTGGAATACTTCAAAGCCAACCTTATCATTCCGAAAAAACCTTTAGGCTCTAGGTAGTATTGTCCCAGCTATCTCCACAATCTTGCATCTCTTCTTTCACTCATCATTCATCAGACCCTTACTGTTTCTCCTTCCAGAAGCTCTTGTCCAGCAGATATCCAAATGGCTCATTCCCTCACCACCTTTCAGAGTTTTGCTACAATCATATCAGATAGAACTTCTCCATCCTTCTATATTTTTCTTCTTAGACCTGATCACCAATTGGTATATTATATACTTATTTTTGTTCACTCTCTTCTCCCTCCCACTCTTCACCCAATATCTCTGACTATAAATACAAGGAAAGCATAGGCTTTGTCTTAATCACTGCTCTATCTTTAGTGCCTGAAACACTGTCTAACACAAAAGAGGAAATCAATTAATATTTTCTGAGTTAAAAAATGGGTACCTTCTTTACCTGGAATATTCTTTAAAGGTAAACTAGCTTCATCACAAGGATACTAATACATCATAGAAGTTAGTTATCCCTATTTAATAACCTAGAGATATCTTCTATAAGACAGCCATTGCTGGCATAAGAAAATTTCATTTTGATTTAGAATATATGTGTCATGCAAACCACACCATTCTGAAAGAAAGATATTTATTTCTCAATGTTCACAAGGCAATAACAAACACTTTTGCTGAGCCTTTAAGAGATGACCAAGTTCAGAACTATAGAAGGAATTACTGATTTGGATCTTAAACCTTTCTACCTACTTAGAAAAAAAATGGGTACATCTCTTATCTACTCAAGTAACTACTAGCAATTATTTCTGAGTTAAAATACACTAACACAGCTATCAGCTAATGAATAGTATATAGTTTGTGATTTATGCTCTGATTTCTTGCTGTTTTTTTCCGACCAACCTTCTCAATTTTGCTACCTAATCTCCCTTTATAGATAAAGGAAAACATTTTTCTTCTCCATTTTCCTCCTCCCAGTTGCCCCTTTTTCTCATTTGATCTCATTTTTAGTTTTTTATTTCTGATAGGAAGTGTAATTTTCTGTATTCAATTTACAATGGCCTGTATCTTCATCAATTTTGTTTCAGTGATACTGAAATCTTAAAACTGATAACTGCAGCTGGTCAGAAAGTATTTCTATAATAATAAGGTAGCAATTTCTATGTTCTTTTTTTATGGGAAGTTTCTTTTTAAAGCATGTATTTTTTTTCCTTTGCCAGCTCACTGATGCCAGAAGAAATTTCTTGGTTTGATAATTGCCCAAATGTTATAAGACGTTAGGAAATAGAGACTGTGAATTTCTTATTTTCTCTAAGAAATTTCAATCACAGTTTTTTATAAGGCAAAATAATCACAAGCTGCCAGAGCAGGGTCCAGCAAACTATAGCCCTGGATCAAATCCAGCTTTGGGTTTGCTGTGGAGGAGTCGTTTCATTTTAAAGGGTTGTAAAGAAAGATGGTGCCTCAGGGGCAATCACCGGACATTGTAAATCCTCACAGGGCCCGCTGGATGGAATGGGAGAGAGTATGGGCCATGATGTAGACCATTGACCATGAGGTGCAGAGGCGCCCAAAGATGTACTTACCAAATGCAATGGATGTGTCATGATGACGGGAATGAGTGTTGCTGGGGGGGGGGGGGGGGAGGTGGGGTAGGGGTGGTGGGGTTGAATGGGACCTCATATATATATATTTTTTAATGTAATATTATTACAAAGTCAATAAAAAAAAAAGAAAGAATATGCAACAGAGACTATATGAGGCCTAAAATATTTATTACCATGCCCTTTATTTTAAAAAGTTTGATGATATCTGTTCTGAAGTGTAGTCTGAAATTCAAAGTTAGGATATCTTTTGCCAAGAAAAAGTGAAAATATCATTTCTACACAAATACATATCTGGGAATATATACTAAATGCAGTGATGTACTGGAACTGGTTCATAATAGTAAGAACAGGCTGGCCATATCCAGGAAGCAGCTATCAGTGGCAGTGTTTACACCATGAAAATTAGCAAATGCAACAAATAATTCTTTGGGGGAATTATTTATTTTTGTTTTGCTCAGTTTTGCTCAGTTTATTGTTTCAGATCCAGTTTATTAGTACACAATTGACAATCTCATCCCTACATGAATTATAAAGGTATTTCTATGATAAAATATTGGAGTTGAAATGATCTTGCACAAACTTCTGTCTAATCCCAGTGAAGTGGTCCTAGGCCTTTCTCATCCACTTCATCTGACTGAAAGTCTGCTTCTTGAAAAATAGCCCTTTCTATTAGGGATTTGTATAACAACCACCTTGGACTTTCATTTCTGTAATATTGACTAAAAATCTTGCTACAAAATTCAGAAAAATTCTAGAAGAAGTATAGCAAGTATTCTTTTAAAAGCATAACTTCCATGCCTTCCCCCTGATAAGGGACATAAGATGAGCCTTCCTGGCACCAAAGGATATTAAGAAGCACCAATTAGTGATGCTTCTTGACCAAAAGGGGGACATACTGAATACAAATTATTTCTTATGGCTAAGAGATTTCAAAGTGAGTCAAGAGTTATTTCCAGAGGTTGTGCTTATTCACCTCTCTGAAGGATCTCACTTCTGCCACAGAAAGCAATGCCTCAAGCAGGAGTGCTCCAAAGGGCTCTAGAGACATCTGGACCCAATAAGTAAGGCAGACAACCCCAGGAAATTGGCACCCCATCAGTAGACCTTGAAATATATGATAACCTATCTCCCCAAAGAATCAGAGTTAGATTCATTTGTAATTAACCTACACTTGGTTCTTTTGCCCCTTTTATTTGAACCTATAATTAGCACTACACCTATTAAATTTATGTCCCAGAGGCTTAAATCTTTGGTCTGTTCATATGCCCAAATCTCAGCAGAGTTGCAGCTAAATACCTGTTCTCCAGTTCATCGAACTCACCTAGGACAACTAACAAGGAAATGAGGATGGACAGCTCCCATCCCAAAACCCAGAGTATCTACATCTACAAGCAAGACAGTTCCACCCATCTGCCCCATGGGATCTAAGCCCCCTCTCAATCAGAAGCAGAGTGGGCATCATTATCCCCAAATCTTCAAGATTGGGGAATGAACAAACATAAGGGGGGAATGCAACTATGGACCAAAGTAGACTTTTTATTATTCTAGTAATAGAAGAGCTTGTAACACTGATATAAAGGCAGTGGTCACCAGAGGTTCTGAGGGGAGGAAGAAGGAATAGGTATAAAATGTGGCATTTGAGGGGCATTGGACTTGTTCTGCATGATATTGCAGTGGCAGATACAGGCCATTATACACTTTGACAAAATCTATAAATTGTATTTGTAGTGTGTAAACTATAACGTAAACTATAGAACATGGTCAGCAGCAACACTTCAATATTTGTTCATCAATTGTAACACTAATGAAAGATGTTGTTAATGGGGGAGGGGTGGGGTATATGGGAATCGCCTGTATTTTTGATGTAACTTTTATATAATATAAAACTTCTTTAAAAATAAAGAAAAAAAGCAAAAAAAAAAAAAGGCATAGCTATATGAATGCATTTGTCTCCCTCAAGTAATAAAAGCCACAAGAAAACTGGAAACCACATAATCTAGTGAATGAGCTGAATCCGTAGAAGCTGTATGGAGAGTTACTAGTCTCAAAATCAAAGGGCTTAGAATTTAAAATCATTCAAATACAGGAGAGGAGAGGGTGTTAACATTCAGGTTCACAGATGAAGGCAGTACATTTTGGTCATTAATAAATCAGTGAAAAGCCTCTAAATGACCAATCATCCAACAAATGGTACGAGTTAATGAGAGGGAATGATAACGTTCTAAGGTTGAAATCTGATTGGGAAAACAGTCTTCCCTGAGAAGTTACAGGCCTGTGTTTCAAATTTGCTCGCCCTGGGTACTGCCAATCTGTAAAATGAACATAAAAGGGCCAGTGATAATCATTAAAGACGTTTGGGAGACACAGATGCAAACCTCCTTTAAAGGATAAAGGTCTTCTAACGACAATCGCGCAAAACACAGAGTTACTGAACACTAAAGGATATAACTTACCTGAGAGCTTGCTTCTTGCAGGGTAGCCCATATGGTCAGCAGACCTGACAAAAACAAAACATTTTAAATAAAACAGCAGGGACATTTGAATCTTACTGGCCGTTGGATGGGGCGGCTCCCGGTTGGCGTGTCCCGCGGCGTGAGAATGGAAAAGTGCTACCGCCGGTCCCGGAACTTCTGCCAAGACCGCCTTGTAAAATGAATGAAAATTAATCTGGTGACACACAGAACCTCATTGATATCAAGTGGAATTTGGCAGAGAGGTAAAGAAGAAGGAGTTTATGATTTTCTATAGAAGACATCAGGAAGTAAGTGAAGAGAGGTTCTAAACTGAAAACCTGTCTTTGCAAGGAATCTGGTGCTTTAATTGAATATGTTGCAACCCGATGTAAAAAGTTATTATCATTTTCCATGTGGCCTTCAGAGAGAATGTATTTTCCAGATTACTGGCAATTTTGGGTCATTTCGTTGGAACCATCAACCTGTTCAAATAATTACATCTAATTGTTATAGACAGTCCTTACCATGTGCCATTTGGAATTTATTGAGAATAGTCCAACATATAGTATATTATGAAATCCTTGTAGTAAGAACGCTTGGTTTCACAGAAACGGTTTACAGTTTCAAGCAATAAACGCAGGAGTGTTTTTCTTCAGATGCATGTATGCAATGATAGTGATACATTTCAGAAAGAGATGTTGAGAATGGAATCCATATTCCTGAAAAAGATGTGTCTTGGGAACTAGGGGAAAATGTTTATTGAGAGCTTTTGCAGCACCATGAGCCTTGTGATGTCCAAGGATGTTGCTGTAAATGGCAAGAATAGAATGCCCTGACAGCAAAGGAGAAATAAAACACTGTCAATGCTGTGGTTCTAGTGGAACCTATTTAGACTGTTGCTCACCACAATCATGGGAACAAAATTGGGAGTGTTTGGAATGTGGAAGGTATCATCTACAATTCAGGGGATTTCAAAAGAAGCCAAAAAGCACACTTAGCCTAATTCAAATAACATGGATATTACTGATTGTTAGAAGAGTCATCACCGAAATTACTCAGTCACCTGGAGCCCAGATCTAATGAGAACACCCCTGGAAGTCCCACTGGTCTGGAAAGGAGCAAGGAATCAACCTGTTAGAAGAAGGGAAGGCAGCAAATTTAGAAGAGTTTTTAATCTGTATTAATAGAGTTAGGATTCCCAATTAAAAGAAAAACTAAAAGATTATATATCAACAAAGCCAATATCTGGAATAGTGCCTTAGATAGATTCAGAAATCAAAGCTTTAATCCTGTATACTCAATTGAAATAGCCTATGTAAACGAAAATGATAAATTTGGCCAAGAGCATCCTGGATCAAAACAAGAATTTCTGAGTCTTTCAATGCAGCATCTTGAAAGCTCATCATTGTTTGAAGGGTCCTTGTCAAAGAACGTGTCCCTTAATGCCCAAGATAAATACTACAACAAATATGGCTGACTTTAACTCAGCAATAAATGAATGCTCTAACTACCTACAGCTTATTGGATGTCTTAGACATTAAGTGATAAATATATGTTAGTAAAAGACATACTTTTCAACCATGTAATTAAGAGAGCCCAAACACCTTTCAAAAGTTTTATGCAGGGTCTGAAAACTCTGCATTCTAGAGAAAATTCTGACTTCTCCAGAAGCATTTTGCAGCATCCTCTATCATAAACCTTATAATCTTTCTGTGAAAATTCTTAGTGATCTTTTTACAGTTTACCCATTGTCTAACATAAAACTTTGGGATTTTGGAACAGTTACTTACAAGCTATTGAAAATTGTAAATTTGCAACAACAATGGAAGATATTCTTATTTTTGCAACTGGTTGCAGTTCCATTCCACCTACTGAATTTAAACTCACTCCTTCAACTGAGTGCCTGCATATGGATTTTCCTATTAGAAACAAGTGTAGTATCTATTCCAATAACTAATACGTTGAAAGAATTTCAAAAAAATATGGACTTTGCCATAAAAAAAACACTTTAAAACTAGAAAAGGAAGAAAGTTCTCACTATATGGGACATTAAAATGTTTCTTTTAACAAAGATTTTTCTTTTAAAGTTGCTATTGAGCCTTTCTTTTGTTTCAGAAATCTGTCCATCATCAGTTTTGAACAAACTTGTCAGCTTCTGGGTCCAATAAAATTTATATGTACGTGAAGTAATGCTTTGGCCATTTAAGCTAAAAATTTTTTGTTGAAATGTACTAATCAAAATTCGTGAATTTTTCATTGTCTTAATATACATGCTTCATAAATTTCAATATAAATACTTACAGAATGATTGTAAAGAATTCTTGAAGCATAGGAGTATAATATATATGGAAAAAAAGTTTTGCTATTTTTGAAAATTGTTAGCTGGAAGATGCCACAATGATTTTTCTCTCTTTATGCAATTTTCAAATTATTTCTTATTTTCTTTAGCCTGAAGTATTTTGTAGAAAAACTAAATGGATAATTCCTCTTATATAAATCAGAGGTGTATACTCTGGGCTGTATGTTTATGTGTGCTTTTCTAAAATGGCATGAAGTAGGTTGTTAAAAATGCTTGAAAATTACTGATTTGTATTAAAACAGAATCATACTGCAGTTAGATTATGCATAATGGGAAATATTATTATATGGAAAGGAAAATTGCACAATATTCTGAAAGCTACAGACATTCCATTGGCTTGAAAACACTTTAGAGGTGGATATAAAATATATTTGAAAATATCTTAGAAAGTGTGGCTTTCTTTAAAGCCTTGACTTCTTTTTTATATATATATATATATATACAATGTGTGGTATTAAACCACAGTTATGCCTGATCCCTAATCAGTTTAGGTATCTGAATGATCTCAGTAGATTGTCATATGGTAGGTTTGGCTATTTGACATTTATTTATTATCAGGATGTTTGTATGATAGGTAACCTGGCACCATAAAACTAGTTATTTTCTCTGGCTTTGAAGGGTATCTGTTATTACATAAGCAATTTAGAAATAAAGTAAAAACAACAACAACAAATAAGTAAAATGAAAAATCCACTCTAATCTCACCATACAGAGAACTACTGTGTTTGTGTATGTCCTTCTATAAATTCTTTAATACAATATTTGTATTTCCTTTCTAAACTCTTTAAAAGACATGTCAGATAGATTTAAATATCAATAATTATATTAATAGGAAAAAGAAATTGAAGGCATAAGTTATAGTCAAAAAGGCATAATCACAAAAGACCTGGGAAATTTTAAAAAGAATGAAGTTAGACTTCCGGAAATAAAAAATACATCCTCAGAACAGATTTAGTACCTTTGAATATGTATGTGATGAAATTACCCAGGAATGAACACAGTTAAATAGAAGACAAGGAAGAAAAGTTAACAGACCTTGAAGATAGGAGAAGGTCTAACATATTAATTAATGTATCTGAAGAAAAGAATCCAGAAAACAGAAAAACCTGATATTAAAGATTATTACTAAGAATTTCCCATAACTGATTAAAGATAAGGGTCCTTGACTAGGGAAACATATTTAATAAACTATAGAAAAAAATAAAAGTAAAATGTACACCTGACCACATTGAAATTAAACTGCTGAATAAAAAGGCAAAGAAGAGTTTGTAAAAATAGTCAAAGAAAAAGAAACAGACTAATTTTCTTAAAAAAAGAAATTTTACCTTTACTAATATTTTAGTAGCAATAATGGAGTCCAGAATATATGGGAATAAAATTAATGTGCTAAAAGAAAATTGTTTATAATCACTATCCAGCTTAACTTTGATTCTGAAATAAGGAAAAAATTTTTTAAAAAAACAATTTTAAATCAAGAACAAAAGAGAGAAGATTTCCTCTAATTAAGGATATACTTCATGGTAAAAGAAGTTAATTTCAGAAGGAAGAAATGTATTGGAAGAAGGAGTGGTGAGAAATGAATGTACTGGATACAGTGCTACATCTAAAGAAGGGTTGACTATATAAGATAATAA